>NW_026453949.1:0-19975 GCF_943734635.1 Anopheles cruzii
TGCTCGTCCTCGGCGCCCGACGGCGGCGAGATCGGCAGCATGACCCGCGACAGCAGCGACGTCGAGAGGTCCAGCGGGGAATCTGTTCCGAACGACCAAAAACACAGAGCGCGGTTAGAGAGGCTTGTTGCCGATAAGTGATCGCACACCGCCGATCGCGACATGCGGATTTGCGCAGGACACGGACCGGGCCGAGGTCCCTCCGGACCGGTGGCCATTTCCCGGGTGCCGGGCCCGAAACTGCTACACTTAACGCCTCGCTTATAAATCACCCATCATTAGCACTAATCTAGGCCATTAATTTAACACCGCTTCATTAATTGTGCAGTCCCTCGGGTTGGCCACTGGCCACCGGCAACCGGTAAGCTTCCCCGGGTCCTGGGTGACAGCGAATTAATTTCCCTCTCTTCCCGCGCGAAGTGTTATGGAAATCAGTTTCGGGTTTAATTACTCGATCCCGCGAATCCTGCGGCTCCCGCGGAAAGGAGATCATTATAAATGTTTTTGAGTTAGCGCGGGGTCGGCTCGCAACCGGAGGTCGAAGGCTGCACCGAATGCAGCTGCCCCGGCTCCGGAAAGGGCTTCCGACGGTGGCATTCCGACGGCGGCCCTATCTCGAAGGCCGATCTGCCGAATAATTTCAATTATTTTCTTGTTAAGAAACACAACACTTATGTGTGCGTCTGTGTGTGTGTGCGTTAGTTGAGCCTCTCGGTGGCCAAATCCAGACGCCACGGCTATTATTGATAAAATCACCATTTAATTTATTGCAAAAAATCGTTCCGCGGGCCGTGCGTGCGTGCGCTCGTTCGTTGGTGGTTGAGGGGCGGTACGTGTGATGGGTGAAATGAATGCTATCGCAGATGGGCCACGAGATGGAGATAGGGCGCAGGACGGCGCGCGATGCCCTTTGTCTTTCGACGGGCCGGAGGCTGGCGGAACTGTAGCAGGCCCTTAAAAGGGGGCCACGGCGGGCGATCGAGGGTCGACGGTCGGCGGGGCTGGGGCGGCTTACCTTCCAGAATCGAGTCCATCGTTTGCCGATACAGCTGATTGCGCATCCGGATGAAGAAGAGCTCCTCGGGACCCTCGGGAAGGTAGTAGACGACCAGCTCCTGGTGCGACGGGATCGGGTTCACGATCTCGTAGATCGGCTCACCTTTCACCTTGGCGCACACCACGTTCACCTGCGGCCCGTACGTTTCCGACACGCGCAGGAACCGGATCCAGTTGCAGTGGCGCACCGTTCGCCCATTGACGGCGGTGATCTCGTCGTAAAGTCCGAACCGATGTCGAATCTGTGGAACGGAAGCCAAAACGGGGACAAATATTAGACCGATGGGCGAGCTATTCAATTCAAATTATGCTCCAACATAGGTCAACATGGCGCGGGAAATGCAAATCACGTATGCTCAAAACCTGCGCATTCGAAAAGGAAATGACACTTGACACGCCGGGCGACAACAAGCGAATCAAATGACCACTCAAATCACCCCATTCAGACCTCCCCTTGATACCTTAATTAATGACCCTAGTTATGCGCCTTAAGTGCCCTCCCCTAACACCGATCCGCATCGCTGCCCACCGCACGGTAAGTTACCGGAGTCGAAGCCACGCCGTTCCAGGGCTTCCCCCTCGATGATGGTGATTTATGAAAAGTTACCCAACCATGTAACCACCGACAAACGCCCCAACTACCCATTCTGTCGAGGGGACCACGGACACCCCACGGACCCCTCCGTACGCTATGACCTGGTGCCGGTGTGAAGGTTTGTCACTTCTTCGCCGCAGCCCAACCATGGAGCCGCGGGTGACGGACGAGCCGCTTAACGAGTGTAAACATCCATCGGACCCTGTAGGACCCCTGGGAGCTCTGCGCCCTCGTCTCGGCGATACATATCTGAGTGGGCCGGGTGCGAGCGAAAATGGCCGAACCACTCTGCTTCGTTCATGATCCGATCGATACAGATCGAAATTACAAATGTTGGATAATGTGTTACGAAGCTCGGTCGACGACGGTTTAGCGAAGGATCGCGGAGATGTTTATGAATATATATGAGAGGATGAAATAAATTTCAGCTCCACGCTGTCGGTTGTCGCGGAAGCAGAAGTGAGCGCGTGGACCGCGGCCACCGAAAGCAGAAGATCGAAGTCCGATACGAGGCTGATGATCATAATTTGCAATTTCGCTGTAGCTGATCGTCGTCCCCCGTCAACATTATTCAGCTCCCGAATGGCATCCGGTGGCATCGAGAGACATTACCGATTCCGGCGAAGTCGACAAAAGCGCGGCCGAAACGATGAACGCAGCGGAAAATGGCAATCGTTTTGGGGCTCGAGCAATTTCGGCCACTAAAACCTTGGACGGGTTCCATCATCTTCCCGAAAATAGGGGTTTTGTGCGTATTTTTCGATATCGCTTGCCGAAAGACTACACAACCGTTCGGTGGTTGATCTTCGCGATGATGGATTGAATTATTGTTCGTCCTCGGAAGCCGCGCGATGGACATTCTTCCGACGGAGAACGAATTGCCCATCAGCGGCGTCCAGGTCCAGAGTAGCACTCAAGACAGGAATCTCGCAGTCCCGAGAAGGTTTTATGGTCGCTTGAATTCCATTATGGGAAGAACCACGGCCACCAGAATGTATTGGAGAACGAAGGTGAACGATGCTTTTCAAATTTACTTTCGGAACGTTCCAAGATTTCTTACAAAACACCAATAATTTGCTAACTCTTTGGAACATTTCAATCTCGTCTTGGCTATTTTCCCTCAAAAGTGAAGATCCATTAATATTCCAAACGAAGGGAACAATTTATTGTACGTCGTGTGATCTACCAACTTAATGATCGCAATGAACGCTACTCCTACTCGTCTGCATTCCAACAGACTGATGATTTATTTAGGAACTGGTTGCATCCTGTGACTTCTCGCCCATGTCAAGATGTCGCGAATCGCAACGCAAAGCAATTTGCTGGACAATTTCTGTACAATTATCGAAACTGATTTATGAACGGGAAGCTCCTAGACATCTCCGATTGGCGACTTACGCGTTCCTAGTTGGCCCCTTGGCTAGTTACGGAGGCTCGCCCACCTTTTCATGGAGGCGAACCGAGAGCTTGAAGTATCGCTGGACTGCTGCTGAGAGGCCACTGCGCCCTGACGAGCGATGGTTTATTGATTTATCTGTTTATTGTCAGATTTTTCGGCGGAATAGGAAACGATCGTACGCCTATTAATTTCCGAAACAGACTTCCCCCATGCGGCTGACCGGCTGATCCTTCCGATTATCCAGAACAACCATAAAGATCGATAGCAGCCGGGGCCCACGATCATCATTAAATTAGGTATGGCAAAGAGAGGATGCGAAGATCATTTCCATCGACGGTGGACACTAAAAATAGCGGATTGCCATAAAACTGACTCCAATAAAGCACGGCAACGAGCGTCGATTTCTCTACGGGCGTCATGATAGCCGTTTATACGATCTTCGGCAAGATTGGGAGATTCGTCAGCAGCCGTCGGTCAGCAGGGAGTAGATGTCTAATACACATAAATTTCAATTTGCTCTCTAGTTCGGTGAGACAGTGAAATCGTTGGGATTTTATCAACTCCAGGACAAAACGAAACCATGCTGGGACTGCCATGCGATCCGCGCCGCGAGCTGAAACACGATCCGGCACAAACTACTGTATCGGAGGCTCCACTGGCAACACGACAAATGCCTCATTTCAACTGAGTTATTTTCCTCGCTTTAAGAAACGATCGTTTCAAATGTCGGAAGTCAACGTCACTAAAAATAATCGCCAACATTACACCATTTCTTCATGAGCAACATATTTGGTTTGTGAGGTTAAAGAAAAATTCGATGAGAGGTGAGAGAAAACCAAGATATGTTAACACTAAAGAGTAATGTTGCTTAACAGCAGCGATGAGGATGAGCACGATTTTTGAATTTCCATGATTTGTTTAGAACGAAGCGCTCGGCACGCGTCCCAGCAAAGAAGCCGAAAGAAAAGAAGGCAATTTAGACGTTAGTTTCCCGGTTCACCCGAGAAGATGGGTTAAAGATGCTCCGAAGATGCGAATTACCGATTTCACTCCCGAACAAAAGAATCATAACTTCTCAACAAAAGCCCTGACTCATTTTCGGTAACGAACGCCGCGCACGGGAACATTATTGGATATTCTCTCTCCAGAGCAGACCAGACCGCGTCCGGATGTTAGAACCGCGCTGGGCTGATTAGTTGCGATGAGTTTTCGGATTTCGAACGCCATCCCAGACCACCGGCAGAAGTCGTGATCAATTTATCTTCCAAATTAATATTTATTAGTTCTAAAACGATCGCCAAACGACCATGGGCGAAGAGGAACAACAAGCTCCGGACCCGACAAATGACACTAATTTAGAGCTTCCTCACTTGGGCCGGGAGGTATCGAAGCTTCTGTGACCTCCGTAAATCTTCTCGCGATGGACGCTGCGACAGTCAATTTGAAAGTCAATCCCGAGAACAAGCTCCCAGTCTTGCACGCCGATGGAAGTAGATTCCGTTTTAATTAACTTCCTCCACGTAAACCGCAGAACCGACGGCAGAAAAAGGCTCTCCTTGGGCCTGTGGTGGCTGCCCGGGTCGTGATGTACTCGGACCGACTCTCTCCCGGACTTCGGGGATCGGAGTCGGGGATTCTGTTATGCAAATGAACGGTCGGATCTTTTATCTCGGAGCCACCGGGAGCAAGCAATGCTACACAACAACTGAATTTGGGCTCTAGTGTCACGCTCCCTGGGCGAGCAGTGCTCCCGGAGACGCGGAATAGAATAGGCCAAGGGTGGCATGGTGGCGCAATTAAACCGTTGTAAAAGCACCTTCGTACAGGAGCTGGTCTCGGCGACCAAACTGGTTGCTGATGGCTTTATTAACGATTGAGTTGTTCAAACGATGACCCAAGACCGGGGTGCCGTGCTCGAAGCGGAGGCCCCGTGGCTTTCCTCGAATTGTGCAACGGCCGAGGGTGGCATTGGCGTGTCTGGTACGAGGTACAATATCGTCGCCGACTCCCGGCGTTGGCAATTTCTTCGTTCGTCTGCTCCCGAGTGGTCGGCGCATTTTGCATAATTAAGTAATTGTTTAATTACAAAACTCGAAACATGCCCGATGGTCAGGCGATATCGGATGCAGCGAAGAAGCGTCCTCTCGCGGAGAAAGTCCCGCTGTTCGACGACTCAATCCCCGTTCCGCGGGCCGTTTTGCGGTGATTCACGGCACTCATTTACATCGCGCAAGAATAAGTTGCAACAACCGCATGGAGACGATCCGCCAAGGGTGGGCCTTAAAGTCGACTCTTTATTTGCACAATTATCATAAAGATCCCGAGTGTATTTGTGTGCGTGCAGGACAGTGGGGTCTTTGAGCCTTGCCAATTCAATAACCATAACTGTCAGGAGCTCGAGCGGCGGAGAATGCGAGGTCCAGATCAAACGGCATCTCCGGCGAGCAGCTCTTTTGCCGGCAGCCGTTACGCAGCAACTGCAACCGGATGAGGCCGATTATGATACGCGACGTGGACACTTTGACGTCCGCCCAGCAGAGCGACCGTTTGCACTCAGGGCTTGTCTGCGGTTCCCTTCGCTTCTCTCTTTCTTATCCTCCGCGACAGCTGTCAGACGGCCGAGGATCGATATTCCGAGCGTTCTCACGCTTCTTCGCGATCGACCCGCAAGGCTGAGATGGTCAGAACCCGATGCTCAGGACACTGATCCTTATACCACAATTTATTGACCGTCGAGAGAGTGACCATCCCCGGGAAAGGGTATCGGTATGGCACCTGACTGCCGAAGGAAGGTATCAGTGACATTGCGTAAAGAAAGGAACGGTCCCAAGGTTGAAAGGGGCAAAAAACCAAAAGGATTCGATTTCGGAAACCCGATCCAGAAAGTGAGGTTAATACCTTCGACCGGTGCTTTCTCGGCGAGACCGAGGCCCGATCCGGAGATGATCGATGGACCAAAGGTGAAGGCATCAAACGTCATCTGCCAACCTGCGAGAAAGACGCACAGAAGCAAAGTAGGCTGCGAAAGAGGTCAAAGGGAACGGCCTCGAAGGAGTAATTAAAAATCAATCAGCCAAAAGATGAATGCGACTCTTTCCTCTTCGCTTTCTAATAGAGTTGATCGAAGAAAAACGGAACTCCTCCTATTTTCTGTGACTTGGTTTGATTAATACGTTGGCGCTTCTGCGCAAGGGCTTCTGGTGTGGTCACGGAAGACTCAAGGAGTCCGCTTCCTTCAGACAACATCCCTCAATCACGACAAAGTCCCCAGAAGACGCACATTTATTCAGGCTAGCTCGGGACCTTGCACAGAGTCACGGTGCGTCGTGTTGTCCACGCGCCTCGAAATGCACTTTGCATGTCGATCGGACCATGCACTTAGGGCCGGCAATGGCGTCGTCGTGTCCTCGATGTTGGTGGCGCGCTGTGCCGAGAAAGAATATGGCCCCATGGAGTAGATTTGCAACGCACGTTCATTTGCGTCCGTCTCAAGAGCAAGGTGTAGGCATATCGCCCGCTTGTCCAGTTGTCCAGTTGTCATTGATTAGGTTGTCACCACGAAAAGCGACCAACGTCGGACAACGCTAGACTGTGGGAAACGAATAAGTAATAAGCTGCGACCGGTGCGAAGGAAGTTGGTCTGTGGCAATGGCCAACTCGAAAACTCCGTTTTTTTGTAGGATTAATCGACCGACGAGCCTTTGCCGCTTTGCCGAAGAATTTACGACTGCCAATAAGACACCGAGGCGGCCATAAAAGCTCGATCCGTTCGGCTTCTCCCAAATACTTGACACGCCTTACACACATTCGAGGAAGGATCGTTTGATGATGCAACCGTTCGAGTGACTGCGGCCAAAGCGCAACGAAAGGTCATCAATTAGCGATCGTTCGCAGCGGTAAGGCTCCGATTTGATCCTCGCACCTGCAAACGACGTGCACTTAACGATCCTTTTTCCCTGTGGCAGGTTTTGTTACGGTTTCGGCCTCCTTTTCCGATCGATCACCGGCGTGGACCTTTTTCTCCTTTTTTTGGGCCATTATCGGCGCCATCTATCTCCGGGCGGCTCAGCATCATCCGTTCCCGTTTTCTTTTTTGTTTTATTTCTTCGCACTGGCCGATTTAGGGTGCTATGTGACCGCGCAGATCACCGAAGTCCGAAGTGAGGCCACGGTTCAAGTTCAAGATTGTGAGACAATTTCCGACGCCACTCCGACCGCCTTTTCCCAGAGGCGGCCGCCCGGTCGGTTAGGTCATTCACTTGAACGCCGCACGGGCGCCCAGCTGCGACTTAATTGCATTTAATTATGTGACTTTTTTGCGCCACACCGAGCCAGCGATGACGTTTGTCCCATAAATGAATTATGCAAAATCGTAATCGCGTTGGGTCTCGCTCTCGCTGTCTCACTCTGGCGCCTGAGTCGATCAGTGAAAGTAATGTACCCGAAATACTTATCCCTGTGCCCTCGGCCCCCCTCGGTTCAACGGTCGCTTATCGGGCGAGACTTGATTATGGAAATTGCACGTGTCGTGCGTTGTTCACGGGGAGCGTGATATGCTTCGGAGCCGAGCAAAGGTTATTGCCACCTGTTGCAGAGGCACACCCCTAGTCGCACGAGCCCCTGAACTTGCTCCAACTAACGTAAAGGGGAGCTCGGCTCGGCTCGCCACGGATAATTGATGCAGTCATTTCTATTTCAAGCTTGTGTGGAATTTTCTCTATTATTCAATTGCGCGGCATCATATTTCTCTGCTCATCTCAGCGACGAATCAAAAGAAAGAGAAATGGATCCATTTTCTCGAGCCCGTGTTGTGCCACACCCGCTTGCTACGAGTCACCGTTTGAAAGAAACCATGGCAACCCCGATGGTAACTGTCGCAGACTATCCCTTTTTATGATTTAATTGCACTCATCCCGGGCGGTCGCGCGAATCGAAATCAAAAGTGCAAAAAACGGATCGGATTTTTGCCCTCGCGGCAACAAGTGTTTCCGTCTTTTTTTCTTCTCTTGCTTCCAATTCGATTGGCAACACCATCACGTCGCCGAGCCGCACACCAGTGCATCTTTAATTGATTTGTGAGTGCTTTCGCCCTTTTATTTCCACCCTTTGCTTCTCTCGTGTGTGGATCAGACCTAAAAGGGACATCCGCGGTAGCGGCCACCAACCGGCCTGGACCGGTGGAAAATCAAACGGCCAACTAGTTTTTAATTGACAGCAGAAGAGGCGGCCAACAAATTGAATTCGAATCGATCCGCGCGCGTTGCGTTGTTTAATTGAAGAACAGGTTTTCTCAATCAAGGAAATTACGCACAACGTCAGCTGAGCAATTGGCCGCACGGTAAGAGAGCCCACTACCGGATGTGATCCTGTCCGTTGCCCACTGGTCAAGCGCTCTGTATATTATGTCAGATTCAAAATCCATACCATTTCTGTCGGGAAGTACAATGATTCTTCTCATTTTGTAGTCGTTTGTGCCGAGCGTACACCTTCTTCACCCTGTACCCGGGGCGCAACAAACGACCCTTGTTTCCAGAAAATTCTCCCTATCGTGGGAACATCACGATAACATGCGGGCCGGGCACTTGCTGAATATTCAAACGGACCTGTTCCCCTATATCGCTAAAAGGGGCACCCCGATGCTTCCCGCTTCCGGTCCAGAGCTCTAAATTATGACTCCTAGGACCAATTCTTACTCGTACCATCCCGTTCGCCCCCCTCTATCAACCCCGTCTTCAAGAAAGTGATCGTGTTTTCTTCTCGGCCCTCCCCTGTCGGCCGGTTTCTTAAGACGCTCGCTTTTCTCACGGTCATGGGAGGTTGCGTTTTCTTTCACACCCCGTTGACTTTTCTTCGGCTCACACGTTGCCCAACGAGTGTGTCGAACGCGGTGCGCGCAGCGAGCCACGCCAAAAACCGAGGGGTTGCTGATGTGCGATGCCCGCAGACGATAACAAAGAACACCTGAGACGCGTCCCATTGGACGTCCAACGGATTTTAACTGACATTTTCTAACCAATTTGTGGCCGTTTGCTTAGGGGTGCGTTGGCTACTTACGTCGTCTTCCTGGATCGTTGAAAAGATGTCCAAATTGTCGATGCGAACCGTGCCTTGGAAGGGATAGCAGAGCGTTCCCTGCGCGATGGCCCTGCTGGACCACACGGTTGCGGTTTGTTCACGCGAATTTCGCGCCCCCAGCCCGGTCACGGCGAGAGCGAACTCCTGCGGTATCAGCACACACGTTTCCATGTTCGTTTTTGATTTTGAGTCCAGTCGGTGTCCTTAAAACGCTTCGTTTGCACACCGTCAATCTTCGAACCGAAATCACTGTTGCAGTCGAAATCACTTCTCAGTCGTCACCACAGAAACACACACACTTTGGTCGCCCGATGGTCTCACTCAACAACCGAACGATCAGCCGATCGAATCGAATCAACAGTTACAAAACCCCCCCTCGGAGCGGATGATCTTCGATCACTACCATAAACTCTTCTTAACAAGACAAACCGAAACAAAACCCCAGGTACGCCAGGTACGCGATTGCGAATTCATTTTAGGTCGTGGCAATCGACCGACTACTGTCGCCTAATGTCGCATGGCGATCGCTACTTCTGGCGCACAGCACGATCCTCGGGTTGCCGGCCGACGGCTGGGTGGGGACTGCTCAACTCGGCAATTCGCATCGCTGCCCGGCACATGGCGTTCAGTCCGATTCAGGCTCTCCGTCCAGTGCCCGGGTGCCCGTTTGGTGGGTTTGCAGTTTCTCGCCAAACGAAAGACTTCAACAGTAAGCGACGAACCGCGAACGGCGAACAAGAAATGGGTTTCGAACGGAAATGGTGCGGCGGTCGAACCTCGACTCACTTCGACGACGTTTGCACAAATACTGGCCAGCGGAGATCGTCGCGATCTGCCCGTGACCTTCCGAGAGCGTGCGCGCGCGCGCGCCCGCGCCTCCGCGCGGTGGCTGCGATCGATCCACGTATGCCACCACACCATCGCCATCCTGCTCGGTCGTGTCCGGCCACCGCTTGTGCTGTCACGCTCGGGAGCGGGCCGAGAGCCGGCGCAGATCGCCGCAGGCTCATAAAGCTCGCCCTAACTGTAGCACCCTACGACCGCCGCACACCAACGCACGATCGGGTCCGAAAACCTGCTGCTGCGAGCGTAACCTGCCGCAACCGCCGCTCGGGATCGCGTAAGGTGCCTGTCGGCCGTTACTCCATTCCACGGTGTTCTGCGCCGTGCCCCGCGAAACCCGAACCCAAAGCTCCGATCGGACAAAGGCAGAGGCCGGGACGATCGAAAAGAGAAACCACAACAACACCGGGACGCAACGGACGTCGGCTTCTTCGCCGTAGCTTCGCGGCCGTGGCCGCCTTCTTCGCCAGCCCGGACGGTTCGGTTGATTCTTCCCCGGATCGTCTTGGCCCTCTTCTTTGCGCTGCTGTCCGGCTGCGGCTGTCTCCTCCCTTGGCGGAAGACAACAACAAACAAGGGAACGCCGACACACCGTCGACCGTCGGATGGAGAAAAAAACGGTCATCGCGGCCGTTAAGGAGTTGAGCGATCAGAAGAGAAGTACATCTTCACAAACACATACACACAGGGAGATCGTTCCCGGGTGCCGAAAGCTCACTCCGGGAGCCGAAAGCTCGCGCCTTCTTGGCACACACACACGCATATCCGTTCGGTTGTCGATCGTCTCGCTCGCGTCGCGATCGTGTGCTCGTGGTTAGTGGGAGCGGTCACTCGCTGGGCCACTCGCAGGCCGCGCGCTCTGATTGGCCAAATCACCGCGCATCGAAGCCGCGAATGGTGGGACGCGGATCGGTTCCATTGATCGGACCCGCGCGCGACCGCACCACGCTCGATCGATCCGATCGGTGGGCTTTGGGCTCCGAAGATGAGGCCAGGAACCAAATCACGATCCGGACCCCCGACGGATGGTGTGCGCTGGAAAAACGGCGGACACACAGACGGACGGCACTCCCGGACTTACGCTTATTATTGCGGACTGGAAAATTGCTACCCCTGCCGGACCACCTGTCCGGACCAACCCTCCCCGACTCGGGCGACCGGACTTCTTTCTGACTTCTTCTGAGCGAGGCTCGCACTTCGCTCTGTTTTGTGCCGATCCGGTCCGACTGTGGCAACTGCTGTGAAATTGATGACGTTGCTTTCAACGACGACGAGCAAACTCGATTTTTTTTTTGTTATCAAATTACCATACCAAAATTACATACAGCAAGTCGTGGCAACACGATAACCATCACGGTGAAGATTCGCCGGATAGCCGCGATGCCATGGATCTGACGGTGGTTGCCGCGAATCGCGTGGTTCAATTAACAATAGCCACACAGTTCGATTTAATTAATGTCAAATTAACTGCAAACAAGATAAGGGAGTGGTTCATATTTCCGTTCGCTTCGCAGTATGAAAACTGATCACCAACACGGCATTGCAGTGATCCTTTTTGGGGTATAAAATAAAACATATAAACTGCACGTGGCAATCAACGCGCCAAAGAGTGCATAATGTGTCCCACACTGGACATGATTTAAATTTATACATCGCTAAGCACCCATTAGCATACTCAAACAATGTGCCCGGCCGGAGTGGACCTCGAGGTATGTAAACTTCACCGACTCACTACACAAATTGTGCCGCGCCTGATGAAGGGGGAGCTTTCAGGGAAATGCTTCAACTCTCGCGCGAACAATTGCGATCGTTTGACTTTTATCACTCAATTCAGGTGGCGCGCAATTCAGCCAGGCCCCGTAGGCGGGCGGAGGAAGCATCGCCGCATCGATCGAGGTGTCAGTGAATTGCTGTCAAAACTGCGAACATTTTCATTCTTCACCCGAGCTGTCGGGCACTCTCCGGCAGCTCGGTGGGCAGCTCGCCTGTCGACGCCACTTCATTTCCGCGCCCAAGCTGGAAAAACAATGATCCATCCATCCATCCATCCGTCCGTTCGTCCGTCAGTCCGTCTCGCCGTCGGACGGCCGGTGCTGTTTTTTTTCCCCCAGCCTCGACCTGCAGCCACTCAAAATCAAACCACGGCCCAAGAGTGCCAAGAGCGAGCCTCACCGGGCGCCGCACATCTCACGGGAGCACGACTTGGCTGACGGAAAACATGGCAGCTCGACGTTCCGAACGTTCTTGAGCTCGGGCGGCTTGGGCGTGCTTTTCACTCCGTCCGCTGGCTCCGACAGAACGCCGATGGCCCGACCGGAACCCGCCCGAAGACCGGGGTCGAGCAACCCGAGTCGAGGCTCACGTATAAAGAAATTAAATGCAAAAACAGCGCAACATTTCAAAATATTAAAAGGTTGTCAATTTCATACGTCCCGCGGGGTCTCGCGAGGTCCCCGGTGCCAAGTTTTCCTCTCCGGCCAGGAAAAGCAAAAAAAAAAAACGGCCAGCAAAGAGGCTTCTCTTGTCGTGCATCGCGGCACCGGCCTCGAAGCCTGGCGCGCCGTTGCACCACCGGATGTTTGTTATTTATTCAAAATTCATTCAATCCGATCGAGGTGGCCCCGGTGGCTCCCGGTAAGCGGGTTTCCCACAATCACCATGATTGACGTACGTATGGCCCCGATCGATCGTGAATCTCCCGTACTTGACCGATTATGCACACTTCCTTTTGTCGTGCAATTCCTTCGCTTCATGCTCTGGATTGTGCTACGGGCTCCATGGCCACTTCGGGGCTCCCGATGGCACCCGGCGCCAGAACGGACCCCCTCCCACAAAAAAAGGAGAAGAAATGTTTCTTCCAAAATTAATTCCATAATCCGCCATGATAAACAACTTTCTTTTCGGGCTTGGAACGAGCTTTTGATTCGTTTCTCCGATGACCTAATGGATCGCGATTGGGAACGAGCGACAGAGAGAGAGAGAGAGAGGGAGAGACAAAGAAGAGGCGAAAGACGGACAGGGTGGTTATTAGATGGACATGTTTACTACACTACCGCACACACCCTGCGCTTGCCAAACCGGTAGGAGGCGGTAGGCCACATCAGTAGCGCATCGCTCAAGTCCGTCCGTCCGAAATCGCTTCGGACGGATCGTTAGAGACAATGTTTTGCCCTGCGCAGCCTCCGTGCCCATCCCGTGCGGCGACGGCGGCGGCAATGTCCAGCCCAGATAACGATCTGGTAGACATAAATCTTTTTCAATCTATTTAAAATTAATGTTATAGTTACGCTAGCGCCTGCCGCGCGCGGCAGGCCCTGTGTGTTGTCCGTCGGCCGCGAACCACTAATGGAACCTCTTCTCTCTCTCTCTCTGTCAGTCGAAAATCGGGGAGGCGTTGGATTCTGCGCTGCCCCAAAACACACACGGTAGCCAGCAGCCGCGAGCCGTGATCGCGATCGTTCGATCGATCGATCCTACTGTGGGCACCGTTGGCCGAAATCCTGCTTCGCGAGCTTCTATTAGTAGCTACTGGCCGCCTAGGGCTGCCCCGGGGGCCGGGGGATTTAGTGTCTCCCAACGAGCCAACGAGCATTTAACACGGCAACGGCGACGGCCACGACGAAGCAGACACCGTAAACTATTCATCCGACTATCCGATGGTCAGCGAGATTTCAACGGTGGCCGAAGCGACGAACGCTTTCTCGCTCGGAGCGCGCTGAGAAATTCATCAAATCAGTTTGTACAACATTAATGTATGGTAAATTTATGCACATACATTGTCTAAATGGATCGGCCACAATACGAAACAAGCGAAGAAGAAAACGAGGAGAAAGAGGGGGGCCACAGTCTGATCCCTGTCCAGGTCGGTCGGAGCGGGTGATGCGGTTTTTGGGACAGATCCGATCTTCGTGCACGGAAGACAATTTGGAAAAAAAGTCAACAGAAGCGTCAGGGAACACCAATCTGGGTAGTAGTAAGAGTTAGTTAGTGTTTCTGAAGAGTACACATTAAGCTTAATAAACCCGCACCCTCTACAATAATAGAACTTTACGAGGTTTTATACTTAAGTTTGCTTAACCGGCGAGTACCTGTCGGGCGGCTGATGGCCCTTGCCCCAGCCACGTTCCTAACGAACAGTAGCCCAATCCTCGGCGATCGTTCCGCCCCTCGCTCGGGTCTTCGCGTCAATGGTCTAACCATTGATTTACATAAAATTGACTCCGATTAAATGACCCTGCCGCGTCCCCACCGCTGCCACCACCGCCGCCAGTTTGCTGCTAATGTTTTATTATAATAAACATCTTCGTGCCATGTCGAACCCATCAGAGACGGTCGGTCGGCGGGGCCATCGGGAACGCAGTTTTCGGCCCCTAGGCGGACGGGTGGGCGCGCGGTGATCGCAATCACCGTCCGTTGGACGTTCGCCGTTGGTCAGTCCAACGTCCGTGCTTAGGCCTGCGACCGTTGAAGAAGCGACACCGAGGCCCGCGGCCCCCTTCGGTCGGACGGACGGACAGATTATGAATTGAAATGTGACAGTGCCACTTGTATTACGCCATCCCCGGGCACAGTCCCGGCCGCTGTCAGGTGCTCAGTCACCTTTCCGAGCAGAACCACGAGTTAGAACCGCGATTCTTGAAGACGTTTTGCCTGTCGATCGTCGCGGAGCGGTTTTTGTTCCCGGCGTTACCCCGCCCAACCCAAGCGCCCGGTCGATCACACTTTGTTCCCGATCGTGCGCCGCTTGGCTTGTGCGCTAATCACGATTTTGTAATTTGCAAAACCGGCAATTTTCGCTCCGCACCGTCCGTCCGTCCGTCGGTGGGTTCGTTCCGTTTTTCGCGCAGTGGCCAGCAGTGGCGATCATGCAAATGGTTCGGCTCGGCTCCCCGTTCGATTGCAGCCGCTCCGTTCAGTCTCTCGTTCGCCCGTAATGTTTGCGTTCTAACCGATCGTTTACGCGCATCGTGCCAACACTTTGCCCTCGGATCGGCCATCGGGGTGGGGTGGCGCGGGAACGTAAACGACGGCGCAGTGCGTGCCGCGCTCGTGGTACGCCGGTGGCTACCGGAATGGCACCCGGTTTTTGAGGGGGCCGCCCCGAAGCGAGTGTACGCGGGCGGCGAGTAATATTGTTCCGCAATTCCAAAAAAAAAACGGAGGGCACGTTTCAAACGCAACTTCGCCATTACCGCACCGGACGCTGCACCGCGCGCTGCTAAACGTTGCGCCGTGAGCGGATAGACTTCGCCAAGGAGCCGTCCCAAATTAAACGGCGCAGTTGCGTGAGCCGAAAGAAACCCGAAGACAGTAGAGCGCATGCCAAGACGTGGAAATTGGTCGCTCGAATTATGCTGATAATCTTCACGGAATTTCGAGCGCCGCACGAAGAATAAAGATCCCTTTGGCTCGCTGCACCTTGCGCATCGATTCCGAGATCGATGGATCGAAGCTATTTCCTTTCCCTAAAGTGCTCTCGTTTTTCCCTTTTCTAAGAACCCCTCGGTGCTGCACCTTTCTAATGGGATCATCCCTCGGCCGGTCACATCCTAACGGAACCCCGAACGCTGTCGATCGTCCCTCTTCGGGGACCAAAAATCACCTGCCATCGTGAGGCGTGAGCCCCGGAGCCCGGAACCCCTGGCTTTCCGGGACGATGTCAGTGGTGGTGCAGGTGAAGCTCGATTAAGGATCAGGACCCGTGGTGAGCGTTTTATGGTTGCACCGCCACCGCCACCATCGCCATCGCCGTTAATGATCGATCGGTGAACCTAGAACAGGCGAACCCTGTGGTGACCGAGCATTAAATCATCTACACTTATGCGATCACAGCGAGAGAGCGAGAGAGAGAGAGACCGCGATCGAAAGCGAGATGGCCCCGCCAAAAAGCACTTTGATGGGAGCGCTTCATTACGGTGGATTCCGAGCCGCGTGACCCACAAACACGGCACAAGGTGCAGCCCCGAAACACCCCACCCTATTAGCTTGCCGTGCTAATTGTTGTGCTGCCCATCATTGTGCGGACAGCTGTCCTGGGCCCGATGCCGCTGTGGCTGGTGCGCAATAAAAGTTCGTTTTGCTCGTAAAAATCACATTTTACACCGTTGTCCTGCGCTGCATTTTGCCACCGTGTCCCTAGCCGGGCGGGCACTAAAAATGTTACTTAAACTTTTACCATTTATTTAACATTTATAATTGGATGAACTGGCCTGGATGGTTGATGAGTTCGATCTCTCGGTGGCCGGCAACATGTTGCTGGGCAACTACCACAAAGCAACCCAGCGGTGCACGTCCGGCGCAACCATAAGCCAAATCGGGCCACGCAAGTATCTTGATGGCCTTCTGGTCGGTCGGGAGGCATAAGTCCACCGGCCACCAAGGCACGGTAGTGTTTTTAATAACACCCCACGGCTTCCGAGCACTGCACTCTGACGCACTCTGACAGCCCTGACGGCATCCTTTCGGTCCGGTTGCCGGTTCGGGGCCATTTTATTTCCTTTATTTTTTCGGATACAACCACCAGCAAGCAACGAAACCTCCCCCGAGGGGAAAATTCTTTCACAACACACCGAAAAACCCTTCCGCTAATAATACCCTTAGCTTCGATGGACTTGTTTCGAGGTTTGGCCAGCACCCAGCAGTGGTTTTTTGTTTGTGGCCGGTGGACGCGGGCGCATACTGCGCGCATAGCTTCGGCCACGTTGGATTTGTTGATGATTTCGGGCAGCAACCAGCAGCACCGCGGGCGGCTGTGAACTGCGCGGATCGGTGCGAGCTTTGATTCGAATCTTGATCCCGGCGCAACTCCACAAACGCCCGCAAGCTGTTGCCCGGTCCCGGCCCGGTTTAGGTCCGGGTTCTTAGGAAGTGTAAACGAGCCACCCGTCGTCGGAGTAGTCGGCAGCGGGGGCCCGGCGGGCTGCCGTTCTTAAACAAGCATTAAATCTCGACTAAATTCCGCTTCCGCAGAGGCTATAATCAAGCCCGCGCCACAAGTTCGTGACCGCCGCCGTCGTCGCCACCGCCGCCACCGACGGACCCACTCGGAAACACGGCGCGCAACACGTGCTACCGTCGGAGGGGCCCGAGGGGACCGAAATGCAAAGCAACCCGGGTCCGAACCGGACCAGTAATCTGCTGCAGCTCGGGCCCCGCGGTTACGATTGTAGCGGCCGCGTCGCGTCGAGTGATATTTAGAGACGGAAGAAACCACAGCCAATCGCCAAGAACCCGACGGATACGGCGCAGTTCTAGAAATCGGCGCTCCTCGGGGGCACCTCGGCTCATCGAACGGAATTCCACGGAAACAACGCATGCATCATGTGTGTGCCATATTCCTACTCGAATTCCTGCGAAATCTCCTAAAAACTCGGCGCCGCCGGCTAATTGCATTTCGCATGCGATCGGTCGTCCGCAAAAAGATGCAACCACCCGCGGCCGATGCTTTGCGTCACGAAAGGCCACCGAAAAAGGGTTCGGACCTCCGCGCGGTGAATCGATCGCCAGTGATCCCCATCGAGCTTTGCGCATTAGGAGCGGCGGTCCGGGCCGGGCCCAGGCTTCCTATCCGTAAATCACCCCCCGTTACTGAGCTGGCGGTTCCTCATTTTCCCCAATATCAATTCATTCGAGGCTTTCACTCGAGGTAGCAGAATTGAGGATAATGATGCTCGTTCCGGTGGCTGCCGCTTCGGCTCAGGGGCTCAGGCGATTCAATCTCGCAAGCAGTTTAAGCAAACAGTAGTCTCGCTCGCCTATCGATTCCCGGGATTCGCCCCGAAATTCCTCCGAGCCGTGGCGGGCGAAAATTGATCGTCATCGAATCACACTTTAATTCCATCTATAATTCTTCTAATTCAAATTCTTCCTACGGCAGCCGGTACGGCGGTGCGGGCGCTACGTGCTCGTGCCGTCGGAACGGAAGGTGAAAATAAATCGTGAAATCGATACCGGTAATCATAAATTACAAACAATCATTCAATTTAATGATACAATTTATGAATCAACCCGCAGCGTACTGAGCTGAAACGGGGGCTCCGCATACGCATACCGTCGGTGGGGGCGCGATACCTCTTGGGGGCCACTTAACACACATAGTTGCCAGCTACCAACGGCCAGTGGTTGGGGGCCGCGTGCCAATACTTTGTACCGTTGGAATTTCTCTATTCTAGCACAAGCCGAGCGATCCGAAGCCGAGCAATGCAGTGTAGGTCTTAACTTGCTTTTGGTTCCTCGAAGTGGTCCATCGCACGACGTTCGCGATAATCTCTGGTCAATCGCAGTCTCTGCAAACTTCATTCATTTTATGACTGACTCATACGCCAATTTCGGACTGTTGACGATAACGTGACCCTTATGTCAAACATGAGTATGAGTCAAACAAAACCTGATTTTGCCTCCCAAGGAAGTCATTGCATCACATTTCGGTGATCATTTTGTGATTTTTTCGCCACAAACTCTACCCATATCCTTTGAGGGGGATAAAATGAATTTAGCAGAATAAATAAATATTTTTAGATTTAGAACTAAATTCCTGATATTTTTTGGCCACAGTAGTAAAGTATTGGATTCTGGCGCATTATGTGGCCCATATTCTAACTTGTACAACGTGTCTCAGAAATGTGAGCCATCTGACGAGAAATAGCGATGGAAAGACTTGGCTCGCAAAAAACGCATCCAGACTATCAAGCTAGATGTTTTCTATTTGAGGCTCAACTCACCTTAGCATCAATGGCTGGCATTAGACCTGTTTTATTTTCAATCTTTTGACTAACCAAATTTATCATCGGGACCTTAGTGCTTTCTTGTTGACGCCACTCGATGGCACATTTCATTCGAGTAAAAATAAATCGTCACGTTGTATTCAAATTTCTCCACTGTACTTCACCGTCTAAATTGTTCGCATTCCGGTACGGTCGGCTTCGGGCGAATTTATGTTCGATTCAAAATTGCTAGGCCGGACAGGCCGGACATTTAATTGGCGGACAGGCGCGCGCACACAAATTAGACTTTATCAGCGATCGATCGATCACCGGTGCAGGCAGGACAAGTGGGCCGATTCGATTGGTCAGTAAATCTCTGACGTCACACGCGCGGCCGGCACGTGCCTCGCCCACACTGGACCTGGCGGCTGTAATTCACTCAAACGCATCAAGATTGACAACCGACTAATTATGGGCACTAAACGATCTGCCCCGCAGGATCTGCTTGACAAGCGTGCGGCGTGCGTGCGGCGTGATTTATAAGAGATTTTCCGACCCCCCGCCCGAGGCTCATCGCCATGTCGCTCAAATATTTCAGCAATGCCGGACCGTGCCGGATCACAAACCGATCACCGATTTCGATCATACGCGCGGCACCAAAGCACACGGTGCCGCCCCAAAGCGCGTCCCGAATCGAACTGGCGGCATCTCGACGGCACCAAGAGGCCTCTGCATGCCACTGTATGCCACTGCACTTACGTGTGCACTACGCCGTATCCACCCGCCGGCGAGGGCCGCGACTATCTCGGGTGGTATGTCCGTCGACGTTATACGCTGGTCCTTGTTAATGCGTTGCCCTCCCCCGGGGGGGGCCTCTTATGGCTCACTTTGGGCCGCTCGGCCCGTGCGAAAGCCCGGGCGAAAAAAACTCGTCTATCACAGCCCCGGAGCCCCGGTGACTTGAACGCCACGCCACAAGGTGGATGCGTTTAATTCTTTGCCATTTGTTTTTTCATCGTCCACGGAACGTACACATACACATCAAGCAGGAAAGACTCCCACGGATCTTAGCACACCGAAATCTGCGGGAAACTGTGCGAAACAGAAAGAGTAAGAGAGACAGAGTAGGGGAGAGAGTGAGCGAGCGAAAGCCATTGCGTTCGAATTCTTCGTTAAATCTTCAAAGAGATCCGCTTCCGATAAAATCAATATTCAACCCATTCCGGGTGAATTAACAATGGCCGCGCGGCCCGGCGGGCCGGCTGCTTCCGTTCCGAAGGACTGCTTCCCGGCGTTCGATTCGAG
>NW_026453950.1:0-9361 GCF_943734635.1 Anopheles cruzii
GTACCGGAAAAATGGAATGTTAACACTACAGCAGCAGCAGGAGCAGCGGCAGGGTTGAAGAACGCATTTTTCGTCTCGCGCCCGGTCGGAAAATGGCCACGAGAAACTGTGTGACTGTAACTGTGTGTGTGTGTGGCAAAGGGTTTCACAATGCCAAATGTCAAAGCTCCGCCAGCCACCAGTCGTCGTGTGTATGTGACACAACAGTGAAGCACTCGAGACTCGCTGTCAGCGAGCGTCGGGCACGTCGGGCCGAACGTGGTCCTGGGCCGTGTTGGTCTGGCCTTCGCCCGGCACACGCCAAAGTGGGCGTACGCCAGAGCGGTCACGGTGGCTGCGCGAAAGCGAACCTTCCGAAGCGGAGCAACTTTTCTCGAAACTCGCGCGGCACACACCCTGGAGACGGTAAACAATTTTCATTATTTTCCTTTCAAATCCAAATTGTTTTGCGAACACGGCCCTCGTCGTGCGCGACCCACCCACTCTTGAAGGTAAGCTCATTTGAGGTAAGCAACGCGGGGGGAGGTGCGCGTAACACGTGTGGCCACCACCGCCGCGGCGTGTCTTAATTCCGTCTCCACACATTATTACGACCTAATCGGGGGTCTCCTGATGGAAATGATGATTAAAGAAAATACACTCACGCCGTAAATAAAGCATAACAAAAGAAACTTTCTGGCCGACGACGTATGCTGCTGATGTGGTGGCCCTGCCCCACCATCAAACGGTTTGGTGGGCGGTGGGCTTTCCGGCTTCTCGACCTTGACATTCCGGCAAGCATTGCGAAGGGTAAGAAGATTCACCGGGACTCACGTTGAATGGTGAATACTAATTGTGCGTCACACCTTTTTACAGCTTAATATAAATCCTTTTTGGTTTAATAGGTAAAAGAGAGTGCCAGAGTTGAATGAAATCTCCCAAACGAAATGTTTAGTAGGAATTTTGAGAAATGCGCTGGTTTGGACGGAAGGCCCGATAGCATTAATAATCTTCAAAACATATGGATCTATATAAAAAATAGGCATTAAATATCAGAAACCGGACAAACCTGTCCAGCATTAACAGTTTGCCTTGACCAAAATGTTGACCATTAAGACTTGCATTGCGATTACTATTATTAGACGCTAAAATTAATTTTCTTCTCATGCTGTCTCATGTCAGCATCCGACGAATGCGCCATTAAAAGCTTTTCTTTAAATCTACTTAACTATCAATCAGTCACAGAGCCACACAGCAGTTGATAACAGATGGTAAGAGACCTTAAGTGATCCTGCACTACCTGTAACCTTCCTGCCGAGGCGTGCAATTATTCTTCCGGATCGTCCAATTTAGCACAGAATAATCTCAAAACAATGAGAGCACAGCAACAGCATCGCTGCCATAGCCAAACGTCGCTCCGCCAAAGGATGTAGACAGAACGTATAAAAAAACAGGAATCAACTTCCGCCGTAATCAACGGCACCGAGTCGTCCGCGACTATTTATACGTCCGCGACTGCGACGGTGGCTTACAAGAGAAAAAAAAACTTGACTGACAGCGGATCTACCAGCGCCAGTCGGGCACGGAGTCTTTATCATTTATCTTGCAAGCCAGAGTGTGAAGTGGGAAGAATTTAATCATTCCATTTCCCCCCCAAAAAAGCACTGATGATGAATCGTTTTACAGCGTCGAGCAGAAGAGCCGAATCGCTGAAAGCATACGCGGCTTGCCATCATTTGTTTGATTAAAACCCATTTCCAGTATTTGCGTGAAGAACACAGTGGTCCATCGAAGCTACCCATTGACGTCGTCGAGTTAAATGGTATTTGGCGAACGGCAGGTCTCGCCGGCGGCCATCCTTGCCACGCACACACACAGAGGATGTTAAGTGTCGACACGGCGCCAGCCAGCTCCTTCGCAGAGTCGCAGAGTAATTGAATGCGGTGGTAGCTGCTGAGCTGATCGAATCGGCCGCTGATGCCGTTTGTCGATTGTCAAGTTTGCTCGTCGCGTCTCCCGATACACTCTAATCCTTTGCGGCGCACTGCACCAAAACAGGCGGCGAGACACACGACCCACGATGACAAAAAAAGGAGCATTGTGCGCGCTGTATCTTTTGGCCGAAAGATGTTGAAACATAGAACCGTCGTTTCAGGCTCAGGGTTTATAACTTTCACCCCATTAATCATTATGCCCGAGGGCCTGGAAGGGGTCTTCGAAGACAACCATCTAGCTCACCAGCTTTTCTTTACTGGTCCTTCAAATGCACCACACGGAATGTGAGACGGGGGCAGAGGGCGCCAATAAAATACCGCCAAAGAATTGTCCTCGTAAATTGGCCGCCTTAACGCGGCACGCCGAAAGTTGGTGAGTGAGTTTTCCAACAATCTAGAATTTTATTACACCTTCGTTGGCGCACAGTGGTCCATTCGACGGCACACAACAAATCAGCAAAAGGTTACACTTTTTTGCGTGAAGTGTGTTTAGAATTTGCTGCTGGATTAAGGTAGTGCCTCCAAAGCGACCGGGTTTTTTTTTGTGGAGAGTTTGGATAAAATCGATCCGAGAAACCTTCCACCCGGCGAACGGCGACATACCAACCGTGCCAGCGGTATGCAAAAGATTGAATTTTTTTTCGTGAGTCCGAAGCGGAAGTTAGTTCGGGTCACATTCCAGGACACCGAGCCATTCCCCGTACGATCGAGCCAGCTGCGGTACCGAATTGCGGTTTTGGCATTCCGCGGCATTCCACGGACGGAGCGAATAGTCGAAAAGCACAACGCCCGACGCTCTTTTTACAACTCCAGACTAGAGATATGTGCTGCTAACGCTGCCGGGGAATTGCATAAGAAGCCACGTCTACGGTGGCCACCGCAGTGGCTGGCCAGCTTTTCTAAGTCAAAAGCACTCACCCTGGGCCTGTCGCGAAACAATCTACACACAATGGGGGTCAAAGTTTTTCGTGCGGAAAGCCACCACACACCACATATGGGTCGGAAAAGATCCCAAGGAGCCCAAGCGACAGGGACTGCATACTATTTTCCATATCCTCTGCCAAGGGCAGGTTCCGGGCTGCCGCTTTCGAACTGCCAAACTTTCGGCGAAACAACATAAATCAGGAAAACACGCTCCACGAAAGGCCCAAGCTCCCCTAAGCCACGATCCGGCCGACTGGTCCGGAGAACAAAACGTTAATACAAAAACCCACCGGAAAGACCCACCCTTGGACTGCGTATGACAGTTCGTGATGTGGCATCCGTGTGCAGTGCGAGTTCACTATGAACATGCTGCTTAACTTCAGTCGGAAAAGTATAGAACATTTTCCACACACTCTTGAGCGTATAAACTTTGGAAATTTTATCTTGAACAAGCATACCTTTTAGAAAAAATCGATTAAAATGCTTAGTTTATTCTCGCTGGCAGTAGTGAAACTTTGCTTACCTGCAAAAGAAAGAGAAAACAAAAATTTATTATCAATTTCGAGCAATATCTTTGCTACTGAAAATTGGTCGAACTAACTTAGAAACAGAAATAAGAATTTAAAGCAAGCTGCTGAAAAGAATTGCAAACGGGAACAGGGGAAAAAACATTTACAATTAGTCAAAAGAAGCGCACCCTTAGCTAAAACTGAAATGAACCCCCCGAAGACGAAGTATGCCCAAACAATGTTTTGCATATTATTTTATGTTGCGCACGAAGAGTGGTTAGGTATTTCAACGCATTCTTCGTGAATTTTTGCTACGACCCAAATGGAAACGGGTTGGAAAGAAGAAAAAAAACCGGGGTTAGTTCCGGGGTTCTGGTTTTGTGATACGCTTTTCCCGGATTCCTCGGGTTTAAGTAAACGGAAAATACTTACGCCCGTCTCGCAAGTGACCGCCCACAAGTGACAAAAAAACAGATTACGTTTTCAGGACCTGACGCTGCTGTGGCCGACTTGGGCAACCTTTTAGGGATAAACCGCCCAACTTTTCTTTCTTTGGCGATATTGCCGACCCGAAATGCGGAGGTAAATCTGTACGGATTTGGCACGAACGGAGCCCCCGAATGGGGATGTGTTTCGGGCGATAAATGCTGATCGGATGTTGCGTTATTTACAAACTTTAGTTTTAGAGGGAAAAAACCAAAGGAAATGACGGATTTTAGCCATTTTCTTGCAATATTTGCTGAGGGTACAGAGTTTATCCACCAAACGAGCTAACATTTCTCAAATAAACACTATCTGAAGTTTATTTGAATAACGTTACACTAAATTGAAAAGGACAACCAAATTCCCCAAAGGACATCACAATAAAACGAAATAAAATCCCTATAAAATACGGTCCAAAGAAGGAATATCGTTTGTATTCCTTCCCTTTTCAGTTTGTTCAGGTTTCACTTTGAAAAAGAAAAACAACCAAAGCAAAACTACATCAAACGTGTGAACCTTTCGTGACACAAACGAATCATCCTTCAACAAAAAAAAGGCACATCGGAACCCTTTGCCATCCATAAGACACACGAAGGCATTTGCGACCCTGAAGATGACCGTTCAAAATTCGAAGACAAAATCGAAGAAAACGAAAAGCCACCAACAAGACAGAACAAATCGACCGACATTACTGCGTTCAATTTGGCTCAGAGCCCAGCCGCGTTTTACCATCATCATCATCGAATCCCGTACCGTGGCGCAGTGATCGAAAGCCAACAGAGCACCGTAACTTTCTACGGCAATCGGATTGCCTTTTGGAAGAATTATTGGCTCCGCGGGCCAGCGAGACTGAAAAGATATAACAGCTCGCCTGCTGAGGTACCTAATAGGCTGAAACTTGGAGATGAATCCGTTGGCCTCAGAGCCAGAACAGAACTCGTAAATAACTTTGATGGATCGACTTTGTTCTTTGTTACTCGTCGGGCCATTGAAGTTACACAACTTCGCGCCAAGCGCCAAGAATCCACATTACAAACCCGGCCCCATTCTTGAAGGGCCAAAGTGAAAAAAAGGGATTTGCCAATCGAAATGTACTTTTCCGGCATCGAGCACCACTTTGTCGCACTAATTTTGGGCTTAAAGGAGGAGCAAATCCTGGAGTATTACTTCATATTACCGAAACCTTTAGCAAAAACATTTTTTCTTTTCGAGCTGAAAGAATAAAATATGGCAGCATAAATTCAAGCTAAGAGCACAAAAATCACCCGAGCTCTATGGCAACCGAAAGGAACTCTAGACAGACGTAAAACTCATTTCCAGCTCGATAAATTTGTCGATTTGGCAGCATCGTGCTGGCCAACCGGTCCGAGTCCAGCGAATAACGGGCCAGCAAATTGAAAGCAAATTTCAATACGGGTATTGCACAACACATCGGAAAACATATGTGCATTACCAATTCATGAGCAAATAGCCAGCAGAGTGAATGGAGAAGAAAACAACAGCGTTCCCCAATTTACACTGCATCGGTAGCAGCAGTTTTGGCCACATGCACCAGAACCAATATTCCCAGACTCATGGTTGCAGTCCACTGCAGAAATCTATCCACTACACGAGGAATGCAATTCCAGGATTTTTGAAGTGTCATGAAATCGAAATTGCTTGCCAGTTGAAAACTACTTCGCTTTCCTGTAGAGTTTGTTGGTGTGCCCGTGCCCGAGCTTTCAATAATTCCACGAACCTCCTGCGCAATATCAATCGCAACACTACCCAATCATAAATGTGTTCTGAAATTTTGAAAGTGACAGAAATATCAGGAACCATACGTACTGAAGGAAACAGAACAGAAAATTACACCAAAGGGCCATATTTTACCCTGCATAAGTCGCACCGTAGTCGTGAAACTTCCCGATATCGATAGCCATTTGTATTGTCAAAGATCTCAGCTACATCTGGGTTCATAATTTTTCTCATAAATCGCCTCATCCTCAGTTTCAGCCAGTTTATTTGAATTTAGGAAAAAAAATTGAAATATATCCATAATGAAAATTACACTATAGTCAATCATAAATTCTGAACAGCTATAACTAATGAGTTATTTGGATTCATTTTTCAACTCCTTGCACTCGCCACCGGTAAAGCTTTCGCGAATATTGATTTCCACCCAACGAGGGGCGCGCGTTATGCACAAATAACCTTTCGCAATGAAAAATGCCCCTCTTGCCGCTGCCGCTGCAGAGACCTTCCCTTTCGGGGCCCTAAAAACATTCGACGATTTGCGTAATTTCTCTCCAGGGTCAAAACCTAGGTCCCGTTCACTAGGTCACGGCAATAATAGTGTGCATCGCAGCATGCTGCGCCGGAACCACGCGGAGCCGACAACAGTCTTTGGCCACAGCAGCACCAGGCAGCAGGAGCTATAAATATTGTCAGGGTGCCGTGGTTCTGCAGAGCGGGGAGCCCCATTCAGGCCAGTTCGAGAGCCGCTTCCTGAGCCTACACTGAGCACGAAAGAAGCTAGAAAGTTGCGGAAATAGAATGGAGTCTTACAGCAAAGAAAAACAAGAAAGACATTGAAAAGACTGCAAGGACGAACTAAACGGGTGGGGGGGGGGGGGGGAGGGATGGGCTGGAAAAACTGGCCGGAGCAAAACTTTCCAACAAACCAGCCCTTTCCGTCGCCAACAATTGTTCATTAAGGTGCATTATCGCTGCATTTCTTCTGACCCGGCGCGGTTTGCGACCCACGGTGGTCCTGCCAACAAACGGGACATCGTTAGGCTTTTTGGGCACCCCATTTTGGCCCATCCCAAGCAGCGGAGACATCATTCTTTCTTCTGCAGAGGACAGCCGCCTCCATGGGGCGCTGTTCTTATCGTTCGTTCGCGCTCGAAAGGTGCCAAAAATAAGGAATCAATAGCACCAACGAGGACGTTCGAACCATGCGTCTTATGCCATGGTATCCTCGTATGGTGCTGGTACACGGAGCAGTCCTTCGTGCTGTCCGCAGTCCCGGGCTGCACTGGAAGCTAGTTTTGGTTTTCCTACGCAACACAGGCCAACCGGGGAACGTGAGCTGAGCCAACGTTTCCGGGTTTTGAAAAAGTGGCGTAGGTGCCCATCACAGCCCACCGTTTGCATAACTGTTTCCGCGTAACAGCTCATCGACTAGAAGAAGCGACTGCCGGGGGAAAAAAAAGCCCCGCGTTCTCGCGTTCTCCGATGGGCTTCAGCAGAACTGGCGCTAACTGCCAAATGGCCGTCTGCTCCATTCGGTTGCAAATTTAATTACGAAAGTTTCGTTTTTATTCATTCGAATTTATTTGCGGCCCTGCGCAAAGCCCGACTCGAGTCCAGGGGAGAGTCGTTACTCAGTCGTTATGCCAGTTGCACGAAGGCCCGCCCGGCCTGCCGACCAACCGACCGGAATTCAGTTTTTAGCACAACTTTTTCCCGACATCAAACAGAAAAAGTAGAAACATACTATCGCACACAACCCAGCGAGCTTTCGGACGGAGTTACTGCTTGCGCGGGCCCGCCGCACGACAGTCCGCCGGACACGGTGTCCACCCCGATGTTTGCGCTTCAGCCGGAGCCGGATATTTATTTGTTTTCATTTGCGTCGCGCGACTGCCGGCTTTTTTGGACAACCATTTTGCCAGCGGAAGCAACATACGAAGCACGGAACACGGTTTTAATTATGATTTAACTCAACGGTAAGCCCCATTTTTCGTGAGCGAAATAAATTGGCGACCGATTCAATCGACCAACTTCCTGCGATGCAATAGGTGCCAGAGAGTTATGCAGTATTACCAGCCATTGGCTTATGTCACTTTATAACTTCCACGATGGCATAAGGTGCATATGTTCGCAACACAAACTGGAATAACATTTTCATTAATGCACGCACAAAAAGAATGCTAGGGTCTACCAGTAAAAAAAAAACAATTATTGCAACTATCAATTGTTTCAACTGAGGTAAGGCTCTCCTGAAAATACTTTAAAGGGTATAAAACATTCGAATAAAATAAACACTCATCAGCGTTATCAATTCAGGAACGTAATTACAAAACTTTGTGCCAACAACAGAACCTTGTTGCAAAAAGTTGCCTATCTTTATCCTAAAAACTCGCGGAACCAATTAGGGCAGAAAGTGTATTTACATTCAATTAGCAACATTTACATAACATTGAACAGAGAAATGGGATACGCATCAATCGTCGCGCTGCGGTTTGTTCCCACTGATCATTTATGAATACGCCATTTGCATTTGGTTTTTACTTTCCGCGTTTGATGAAACGAGCCCGTTACTCGGCTCGGCTTTCAATTCAATTGCGATGCGGTTTCGAGGAAAAATCAATCAAAAGAGCACTGATTAAAAATATACGAGGTTTGTTCAAAAAGTATCGCGACTTTTCAATTTCCGCGGGCTACGTATATCCGATTTTCAAAGTTTTTGTGGCGTTAGGTTGCTACACTTGTCAGTGACTTATGGTAGAAATTTCGGCCATTTTGAGTAATCAGTAAATTTTGGACAGCTGTTTTGCTTGGGCGTGTTTTGACTCATCGTCGATTTTTGTGTACGCCAAAACTCTAATTGACCACGAAGCGGTAATTTAAGTTTTGAAAACAGAAAAAAACAGAAAAAGTCACAGGGGGCCAGATCTGGGGAATAAAGTGGCTTTGACATCACTAGAGAGTTGTTTTGGCCAAAAATTCGCGCAGAAACAACGATGTGTTAGCAGTGTCGCAAAAGCCAATTTTTGTTTTTCCACAAATCCAGACGTTTGTGGTGGATTGCTTCGCGCAAATTGTACATAATTTTTAGGTAATATTCCTTATTGACCGTTCTACCCTTTGGCAACAACTCGTGATGAAACACGACCCTGCAATCGAAGAAAACTGTAAGCAAAACTGTTCGCAATCGATCAAAGTAGGCTTTTCGACGTTCACATCTTCTCGGCCTACTGAGAAAAATTTGAAACACCGATAAGCAATGCTTTTGGTCTTAAAAGCTTCACCATAAGCCACAATCAACATTTCGATTGCGTCCGAGTACTTAATTTCGTTTTTCATACAAAATTTCATAAAGATTCTTTGCCATCCATTTTTTGGAAGAGACAAAAATCGACGATGGGCCAAGACACGTGCACACTAAAAAAATTGTCAAAAATTGACTGATTTTTCAAAAAATTTCAACTTTTCACCAAAAAATCACTGACATGTGTAGCAATCCAACGCCACAAAAACATCGGAAATCGGATATACGTAGCCCGCGGAAATTGAAAAGTCGCGATACTTTTTGAACAAACCTCGTATGATACCCATTGGACCATAAAATTTAATTATGATACGCATTCCATTCGCGCAGTAACCCACAACAACTCGCCATTGCCTATGCGGCCCCACCGGTTGAGGGGAAATAAATAAAAAAACAAACAGCTTTTACATTTGCGATCTCAACATGCAACGCTT
>NW_026453950.1:9461-19899 GCF_943734635.1 Anopheles cruzii
TCAATTTCAAGGTAGGGAATTAAAACGTCTTCCAGTAGGTCTTGGTACATTTCCGAGTTCATTCGGGTTGAGATAAAACAAATAGGAAGCTTCGAATGGTATGAGAATGCTGCCCACACCATCAAACTTCCACCTCCAAAATTTCGCTTGGATCGCACGATGTTTTTTTTGTTTATGTCATGCCAATAACAGCTATAGCAGTCTGGGCCATCTAGATTAAACTTTTTTTCGTCCGAAAATATCACATTTTGCCATTCTTTCTCCCATTTCATGTACTTTCTGGCAAATTTTAGGCGGTTCTCCTTATGGGTCGAATTAAGCTTAGGTTTTCCTTTCAGTTTTTTCCATCTGATGTTCGTAGAGTCATTAAGGATCTGTGCAATATGCCTAATTGTTACTGGGACATCAAGTTTTTCTTTAATTTCCCTACATGATAAGTTGTTAGTGGCTGCTTCATGCCTTATTTGCCCTTTCAAGCGTAGGGAAATTTTAGTGTTTCCCTTTGTGGGAGCTTTTATTCCGTAATTTGACCCTTTTTTAAGGTAATTTCGTATGACTTTCTCAGATCTACCTATATTTATGGCAATTGAATTATTGGAGAAGCCTTGGCTTTTGAAATTTGTGATCAATCTGCGTTCTTCCTCCGTGAGTCGCTTAGCTCTGGTCATTTCTTTAGAAAATAGTTTTCAAAACAATGGTGTTAGCAAAATATTCATCTCTGATGCTTAAAATAATCTTACTTAGTTGTACTTTCACACTGCCAAACAAATAATCACTTTTGAACGAAAACGATACGACAAACTCGATTTTGCTTCCACTTCGGCCAAACGAATATCTAGCTTACAACAGCAAAATTTTGACGTTTGCTCACGTTTTGCCTCACAGAGCTCACAAATACTAACATACTTGAATCATATCACACAGGTTTATTAGTAACCCATGCACCAACACGAATGCAGTGCGATAACACGAATAAACAAGTTCGTTTGGATACAATACTGCTTTTTTTCCCAGAATTTTTTGTTCGGCCAAACGAATCTCTACCACTGTATTGAATTTGTTGTTGACGCAAAGGTTTGTAATCACGTTCCTGAGTTGATGACGTTGATGAGTGTTTATTTTATTTGGATGTTTTATGCCCTTTAAAGTGTTCTCAGGAGAGCCTTACCTCAGTTGAAACAATTGATAGTTGCAATAATTTTTTTTTTTACTGGTAGACCCTAGCATCCTTTTTGTGCCTCATGAAATGAAATGCATTCATGAAAATGTTATTTCAGTTTGTGTTTTTTTATTTCGTTTCAACGAACACTGATGCGAACATATGCACCTTACGCCAACGTGGAAGTTATAAAGTGACATAAGCCAATGGCTGGTAGTGCTGCATAACTCTCTGGCACCTATTGCATCGCAGGAAGTTGGTCGATTGAATCGGTCGCCAATTTATTTCGCTCACGAAAAATGGGGCTTACCGTTGAGTTAAATCATAATTAAAACCGTGTTCCGTGCTTCGTATGTTGCTTCCGCTGGCAAAATGGTTGTCCAAAAAAGCCGGCAGTCGCGCGACGCAAATGAAAACAAATAAATATCCGGCTCCGGCTGAAGCGCAAACATCGGGGTGGACACCGTGTGCGGCGGACTGTCGTGCACGTGCAGGGCACAGGCGCGGTTTTACCAAGCAGTAGCAGTAACTCCGTCCGAAAGCTCGCTGGGTTGTGTGCGATAGTATGTTTCTACTTTTTCTGTTTGATGTCGGGAAAAAGTTGTGCTTAAAACTGAATTCCGGACGGTTGGTCGGCAGGCCGGGCGGGCCTCCGTGCAACTGGCATAACGACTGAGTAACGACTCTCCCCTGGACTTGAGTCGGGCTTTGCGCAGGGCCGCAAATAAATTCGAATGAATAAAAACGAAACTTTCGTAATTAAATTTGCAACCGAATGGAGCAGACGGCCATTTGGCAGTTAGCGCCAGTTCTGCTGAAGCCCATCGGAGAACGCGAGAACGCGGGGCTTTCTTTTTTTCCCCCCCCCGGCAGTCGCTTCTTCTAGTCGATGAGCTGTTACGCGGAAACAGTTATGCAAACGGTGGGCTGTGATGGGCACCTACGCCACTTTTTCAAAACCCGGAAACGTTGGCTCAGCTCACGTTCCCCGGTTGGCCTGAGTTGCGTAGGAAAACCAAAAACTAGTTTCCAGCTCAGCCCGGGACTGCGGACAGCACGAAGGACTGCCACGGGTACAAGGAGCATACGGGGATACCATAGCATAAGACGCATGGTACGAACGTCCTCGTCGGTGCTATTGATTCCTTATTTTTGGCACCTTTCGAGCGCGAACGAACGATAAGAACAGCGCCCCATGGAGGCGGCTGTCCGCTGCAGAAGAAAGAATGATGTCTCCGCTGCTTGGGATGGGCCAAAAAGGGGGTGCCCAAAAAGCCTAACGATGTCCCGTTTGTTGGCAGGACTACCGTGGGTCGCAAACCGCGCCGGGTCAGAAGAAATGCAGCGATAATGCACCTTAATGAACAATTGTTGGCGACGGAAAGGGCTAGTTTGTTCGAAAGTTTTGCTCCGGCCCGTTTTTCCAGCCCATCCAGTTTTTCCTAAGCCCCCCCCCCCCCCCGCCCCCTTTGGTTCGGCCGTGCAGTCTTTTCAATGTCTTTCTTGTTTTTCTTTGCTGTAAGACTCCATTCTATTTCCGCAACTTTCTAGCTCCTTTCGTGCTCAGTGTAGGCTCAGGATGCGGCTCTCGAACTGGCTGTAATGGGGCTCCCCGCTCTGCAGAACCACGGCACCCTGCGGGCCCGGCACTGTGGGGACAATATTTATAGCTCCTGCTGCCTGGTGCTGCTGTGGCCAAAGACTGTTGTCGGCTCCGCGTGGTTCCGGCGCAGCATGCTGCGATGCACACTATTATTGCCGTGACCTAGTGAACGGGACCTAGGTTTTGACCCTGGAGGGAAATTACGCAAATCGTCGAATGTTTTTATGGCCCCGAAAGGGTAGGTCTCTGCAGCGGCAGCGGTAAGAGGGGCATTTTTCATTGCGAAAGGTTATTTGTGCAAAACGCGCGCCCCTCGCTGGGTGGAAATCAATATTTGCCAAAGCTTTACCGGTGGCGAGTGCAAGGAGTTTAAAAATGAATCCAAATAACTCATTAGTTATAGCTGTTTAGAATTTATGATTGACTATAGTGTAATTTTCATTATGGATATATTTCAATTTTTCTAAAATTAAGATAATCTGGCTGAAAGTGAGGATGAGGCGATTTATGAGAAAAGCGATGAACCCAGATGGACCTGAGATTTTTGACAAAACAAATGGCTATCGATATCGGGAAGTTTCACGACTACGGTGCGACTTATGCTGGGTAAAATAAGGCCCTTTTAGTGTAACTTTCTGTTCTGTTCCCTTCAGTACGTGTGGTTCCTGATATTTCTGTCACTTTCAAAATTTCAGAACACATTTATGATTGGATAGTGTTGCGATTGATATTGCGCAGGAGGTTCGTGGAATTATTGAAAGCTCGGGCACGGGCACACCAATAAACTCTACAGGAAGGCTAAGTAGTTTCCAACCTGCAAGCAATTTCGATTTCATGACACTTCAAATATCCTGGAATTGCATTCGTCGTGTAGTGGATAGATTTCTGCAGTGGACTGCAACCATGAGTCTGGGAATATTGGTTCTGGTGCATGTGGCCAATGCTGCTGCTGCCGATGCAGTGTAAATTGGGGAACGCTGTTGTTTTCTTCTCCATTCACTCTGCTGGCTATTTGCTCATGAATTGGTAATGCACATATGTTTTCCGATGTGTTGTGCAATACCCGTATTGAAATTTGCTTTCAATTTGCTGGCCCGTTATCCGCTGGACTCGGACCGGTTGGCCAGCACGATGCTGCCAAATCGACAAATTTATCGAGCTGGAAATGAGTTTTGCATCTGTCTAGAGTTCTTTTCGGTTGCCATAGAGCTCGGGTGATTTTTGTGCTCTTGGCTTGAATTTATGCCGGCCATATTTTATTCTTTCAGCTCGAAAAGAAAAAATGTTTTTGCTAAAGGTTTCGGTAATATGAAGTAACACTCCAGGCTTTGCTCCTCCTTTAAGTCCGAAATTAGTGCGACAAAGTGGTGTTCGATGCTGGAAAAGTACATTTCGAATGGCAAATCCCTTCTTTACACTTTGGCCCTTCAAGAATGGGGGCCGGGTTTGTAATGTGGATTCTTGGCGCTTGGCTCGAAGTTGTGTAACTTCAATGGCTCGACGAGTAACAAAGAACAAAGTCGATCCATCAAAGTTATTTACGAGTTCTGTTCTGGCTCTGAGGCCAACGGATTCATCTCCAAGTTTCAGCCTATTAGGTACCTCAGCAGGCGAGCTGTTATATCTTCTCAGTCTCGCTGGCCCGCGGAGCCAATAATTCTTCCAAAAGGCAATCCGATTGCCGTAGAAAGTTACGGTGCTCTGTTGGCTTTCGACCGCTGCGCCAGGGTACGGGATGCGATGATGATGATGGTGTTGCTAAAACGCGGCTGGGCTCTGAGCCAAATTGAACGCAGTAATGTCGGTCGATTTGTTCTGTCTTGTTGGTGGCTTTTCGTTTTCTTCGATTTTGTCTTCGAATTTTGAACGGTCATCTTCAGGGTCGCAAAGTCCTTCGTGTGTCTTAAGGATGGCAAAGGGTTCCGATGTGCCTTTTTTTGTTGAAGGATGATTCGTTTGTGTCACGAAAGGTTCACACGTTTGATGTAGTTTTGCTTTGGTTGTTTTTCTTTTTCAAAGTGAAACCTGAACAAACTGAAAAGGGAAAGAATACAAACGATATTCCTTCTTTGGACCGTATTTTATAGGGATTTTATTTCGTTTTATTGTGATGTCCTTTGGGGAATTCGGTTGTCCTTTTCAATTTAGTGTAACGTTATTCAAATAAACTTCGAATAGTGTTTATTTGAGAAATGTTAGCTCGTTTCGTGGATAAACTCTGTACCCTCAGCAAATATTGCAAGAAATTGTTTTTCTTGGAAATCCGTCATTTATTTTGTATTTTTCCCTCTAAAACTAAAGTTTGTAAATAACGCAACATCCGATCAGCTTTTATCGCCCGAAACACATCCCGATTTCACTCAACCGGCTTTCCGTCGCGTTTCCACAGTTCCCCCTTCGGGGACTCCGTTCGTGCCAAATCCGTACAGATTTACCTCCGCATTTCGGGTCGGCAATATCGCCAAAGAAAGAAAAGTTGGGCGGTTTATCCCTAAAAGGTTGCCCAAGTCGGCCACAGCAGCGTCAGGTCCTGAAAACGTAATCTGTTTTTTTGTCACTTGTGGGCGGTCACTTGCGAGACGGGCGTAAGTATTTTCCGTTTACTTAAACCCGAGGAATCCGGGAAAAGCGTATCACAAAACCAGAACCCCGGAACTAACCCCGTTTTTTCTTCTTTCCAACCCGTTTCCATTTGGGTCGTAGCAAAAATTCATGAAGAATGCGTTGAAATACCTAACCACTCTTTGTGCGCAACATAAAATAATATGCAAAACATTGTGTGGGCATACTTCGTCTTCGGTGGGTTCATTTCAGTTTTAGCTAAGGGTGCGCTTCTTTTGACTAATTGTAGATGTTTGTTTCCCCGTTCCGGTTTGCAATTCTTTTCAGCAGCTTGCTTTAAATTCTTTTTTCTGTTTCTAAGTTAGTTCGACCAATTTTCAGTAGCAAAGATATTGCTCGAAATTGATAATAAATTTTTGTTTTCTCCTTCTTTTGCAGGTAACCAAAGTTTCACTACTGTCAGCGAGAATACAGTGGGCATTTTAATCGATTTTTTCTAGAAGGTATGCTTGTTGAAGATAAAATTTCCAAAGTTTATACGCTCAAGAGTGTGTGGAAAATGTTCTATACTTTTCCGACTGAAGTTAAGCAGCATGTTCATAGTGAACTCGCTCTGCACTGCACACGGATGCCACATCACGAACTGTCATACGCAGTCCAAGGGTGGGTCTTTCCGGTGGGTTTTTGTATTAACGTTTTGTTCTCCGGACCAGTCGGCCGGATCGTGGCTTAGGGGAGCTTGGGGCTTTCGTGGAGCGTGTTTTCCTGATTTATGTTGTTTCGCCGAAAGTTTGGCAGTTCGAAAGCGGCAGCCCGGAACCTGCCCCTTGGCAGAGGATATGGTAAATAGTATGCAGTCCCTGTCGCTTGGGCTCCTTGGGACCTTTTCCGACCCATATGTGGTGTGTGGTGGCTTTCCGCACGAAAAACTTTGACCCCCATTGTGTGTAGATTGTTTCGCGACAGGCCCAGGGTGAGTGCTTTTGACTTAGAAAAGCTGGCCAGCCACTGCGGTGGCCACCGTAGACGTGGCTTCTTATGCAATTTCCCGGCAGCGTTAGCAGCGCATATCTCTAGTCTGGAGTTGTAAAAAGAGCGTCGGGCGTTGTGCTTTTCGACTATTCGTTCCGTCCGTGGAATGCCGCGGAATGCCAAAACCGCAATTCGGTACCGCAGCTGGCTCGATCGTACGGGGAATGGCACGGTGTCCTGGAATGTGACCCGAACTAACTTCCGCTTCGGATGCAAGAAAAAAAACTCAATCTTTTGCATACCGGTGCCGTGGTCGGTATGCCGGCGTTCTCCGGGTGGAAGGTTTCTCGGATCGATTTTATCCAAACTCTCCTCAAAAAAACCCGGTCGCTTTGGAGCCACTACAAAAATCCAGCAGCAAATTCTAAACACATTTCACGCAAAAAAGTGTAACCTTTTGCTGATTTGTTGTTGCCGTCGAATGGACCACTGCGCGCCAGCGAAGGTGTAATAAAATTCTAAATTGTTGGAAAACTCACTCACTCACTCTTTCGGCGTGCCGCGTTAAGCCGGCCAATTTACGAGGACAATTCTTTGGCGGTATTTTATTGGCCCCCCCTCTGCCTCGTTTCGTATCACATTCCGTGGGGTACATTCGGAGGACCAGCAAAGAATACGGCTGGTGAGTTAGATGGTTGTCTTCAAAGACCCCTTCCAGGCCCTCGGGCATAATGATTAATGGGGTGAAAGTTATAAACCCTGAGCCTGAAACGACGGTTCTATGTTTCAACATCTTTCGACCAAAAGATACAGCGCGCACAATGCTCCTTTTTTCGTCATCGTGTATCGATGACGGGTCGTGTGTCCCGCCGACGGTGGAGCTCGCTGTTTTGGTGCAGTGCGCCGCAAAGGATTAGAGTGTATCGGGAGACGCGCAGACGAGCAAACTTGACAATCGACAAACGGCATCAGCGGCCGATTCGATCAGCTCAGCAGCTACCACCGCATTCAATTACTCTGCAACTCGGCGAAGGAGCTGGCTGGCGCCGTGTCGACACTTAACATCCTCTGTGTGTGTGCGTGGCAAGGATGGCCGCCGGCGAGACCTGCAGTTCGCCAAATACCATTTAACTCGACGACGTCAATGGGTGGCTTTGATGGACCACTGTGTTCTTCACGCAAATACTGGAAATGGGTTTTAATCAAACAAATGATGGCAAGCCGCGTATGCTTTCAGCGATTCGGCTCTTCTGCTCGAGGCTGTAAAACGATTCATCATCAGTGCTTTTTTGGGGGAAGGAAATGGAATGATTAAATTCTTCCCACTTCACACTCTGGCGTGCAAGATAAATGATAAAGACTCCGTGCCCGACTGGCGCTGGTAGATCCGCTGTCAGTCAAGTTTTTTCCCCTTTTAAGCCACCGTCGCAGTATAAATAGTCGCGGACGACTCGGTGCCGTTGATTACGGCGGAAGTTGATTCCTGTTTTTTTATACGTTCTGTCTACATCCTTTGGCAGCGTTGGTATGCTCTCATTGTTTTGAGATTATTCTGTGCTAAATTGGACGATCCGAAAGAATAATTGCACGCCTCGGCAAGGAGGTTACGGGTAGTGAAGGATCATATAAGGTCTCTTACTTACAACCGCTGTGTGGCTCTGTGATTGATTGGTAGTTAAATGGATTTAAAGAAGAGCTTTTAATAGCGATGCTGACATGAGACAGCATGAGAAGAAAATTAATTTTAGCGTCTAATAATAGTAATCGCAATGCAAGGCTTAACGGCCAACATTTTGGTCAAGGCAAATTGTTAACGCTGGACAGGTGTTGCGTATAACAGTTTGGGTCCCCTCCACCGCTGTCAACTCAACCCAGGTACGGTAAACGGTCCAAGCGTTGAGGATCGATCGCTTGAAGATGGACCATCGACCGGGAGAGCGGGTCGACGACCGAGAGACCAGGGATGCGAAAAGGCGCAAACGGAGCGGGATCACAACCAGTTGCGATCAGGAGTCGGCAAAAGGAGTAATGTTTTAACACTCGGTGCTAGTAGGAATAAAGAACATAAAACTACCTAAACCGTGCTTAAAACATTTTAAACGTTGATCGCGACGACAAACAACAACAGGTTTGTTCGGTTTCTGATATTTGATGCCTATTTTTTATATAGATCCATATATTTTGAAGATTATTACTAGGTGTGTGCGTTGAGAAACGAACTTTTAAAAAGATGGCTGCACCTGCCGATTGGGACTTCCCAGTTTAGCGGTTCATTCATCATTACCTTGTTTTGACATCAGGTAATGGATTTCAGGTCGAAAAAAAAATATTTCGGTTTGCAACCCATCTTTGAAAGGGTTAAACTATGTCAACTTTTGTGCCTGAAAATGAAGTTTTGTGGGGATTATTATTTTTCTACCCCTGTTGAAGAAAACTACTTCGGAATCGCACCAAATGCTTGTCGAGACTTGTATTTGGAAGATCGCAGTGCTTTAAGTGGTTTAAAAAATTCCAAAATGGCGATTTTGACTTTACAAGAAAGAAGCGTCCAAGGACTTCAAAAAACGGTTTTTCTGATGGGACAGAAAGGTGTGGTGTTTTACAAGCTCCTAAAACCTGATGAAAACGTTAATTCCGATCGCTACTGACAACAAATGATCAATTTGAACCATGCATTGATCGAAAAACGACCAAAATGCAATTCTAGTGGGTTTCAATGGAGACGCCTGGTGGCCCGTGGCAACAAGCATCAGGCGCCCCAAAAAACAAAACTGTTTCAGGATACTATCAAATCACTTGGATGGCAGCTGCTATCCCTCCCCGCGTTATTCGCCAGACTTGGTTCTTTCCGAATACCATTCATTTTCCTCGATGGGACACGTATTGGCTGAGCAGCCCTTCGTTTTTCTACGAGAAAGTCGAAATGGAATGACTAATTAGTTTACTTAAAAAATCGAAGAATTCTTTCGCCTGGGAATCCATGGGATTTAGCAGAGAGATAGGAGAAATGTATAGCTAGCGATGGCACATACTTCGAATAAAATAGAAATTTGCATAAAAATTTTATAAACATTTTTTGTGTGTTGAAAAAGTTCGTTTCTCAACGCACACACCTAGTAATGCTATCGGGCCTTCCGTATAAATTAGTCCAAACCAGCGCATTTCTCAAAATTCCTACTAAACGTTTCGTTTGGGAGATTTCATTCGACTCTGGCACTCTCTTTTACTTATTGAACCAAAAAGGATTTATATTAAGCTGTAAAAAGGTGTGACGCACAATTAGTATTCACCACCAACGTGAGCCCCGGTGAATCTTCTTACCCTCCGCAATGCTTGCCGGAATGTCAAGGTCGAGAAGCCGGAAAGCCCACCGCCCACCAAACCGCTTGATGGGTTGGGCAGGGCCACCACATCAGCAGCATACGTCGTCGGCCAGAAAGTTTCTTTTGTTATGCTTTATTTACGGCGTGAGTGTATTTTCTTTAATCATCATTTCCATCAGGAGACCCCCGATTAGGTCGTAATAATGTGTAGAGACGGAATTAAGCCACGCCGCGGCGGTGGTGGCCACACGTGTTACGCGCACCTCCCCCCGCGTTGCTTGCCTCAAATGAGCTTACCTTCAAGAGTGGGTGGGTCGCGTACGACGAGGGCCGCGCTCGCAAAACAATTTGGATTTGAAAGGAAAATAATGAAAATTGTTTACCGTCTCCAGGGTGTGTGCCCGTGCCGCACCACGCCGCCCTCGCCATCGCCGCGCGAGTTTCGAGAAAAGTTGCTCCGCTTCGGAAGGTTCGCTTTCGCGCAGCCACCGTGACCGCTCTGGCGTACGCCCACTTTGGCGTGTGCCGGGCGAAGGCCAGACCAACACGGTCCAGGACCACGTTCGGCCCGACGTGCCCGACGCTCGCTGACAGCGAGTCTCGAGTGCTTCACTGTTGTGTCACATACACACGACGACTGGTGGCTGGCGGAGCTTTGACATTTGGCATTGTGAAACCCTTCGCCACACACATACGCAGTCACAGTCACACAGTTTTACGGGGCCATTTTCCGACCGGGCGCGAGACGAAAAATGCGTTCTTCAACCCTGCTGCTGCTCCTGCTGCTGCTGTAGTGTTAACATTCCATTTTTCCGGTAC
>NW_026453951.1:0-11855 GCF_943734635.1 Anopheles cruzii
GTTTTCTCAGCCGACCCACCACCGATGCTTGATGCTCAACCTTCTCCCAGTTGGTGGTTGGGTTCTGTGCCTTCCTGCTTCCCCACCGGCAAGACCCACCCCCGGAGAGGGCCGTTCTAACGATTAGAACGATTGGCTGGTGATGCAGCGCCAACCGCAACCGGGCGCGGATCGATCATCGGCGATCGACGTCGCCCAATTCGTGGGAAATTGATCTTTCGTCACCCCGGCGACGGGCTGCTCGGTTGAAGCGCAGCTCCCGGAATCGCCCAGCCCCAGCAGCAGCCCGGGAGAAAGAATTCCGTACCGATCCTTCAGCCACTCCGCACGTCCGATATCTGATTACCGTGAACCGATAAAGGACCGAAAACGTGGTCCGTCCACGTCCAGTCCGTAGGTGGAAATCAATCCACCTTCGACTACTGTCCGATCGCGCCTACTCGCCTCAATCAAACCGAGGGTGCGACAACGTCTCAAGTTCGCCCACCTTCGCCTGGACCTGGACCTAGAAGAAAGTAGAGAAAGGTGGACCGCTTTCCAGGAATTTCTTGACCATCGTGCGGCTGCTGCTGCTACGGGGCGTAGATAAATTTATGTAAAACACTACTCTTTACTCGTCAATAAAAAAAATCCCTCCGAACGCTGGCTCGTGAACCGAGCGGTATTTGTCTCCGTTTTATGGTTTTATGGTCACTTTTATGATCACCCAATCTTTCTGCCGGGGCATTCGATGGAATGGAAAGTGGACGATTATTACTATGCCATGGTCTATGCTCTCTGGCTGGCCACCTGAGAAAACAGCGCGATAAGCGAAGGCGTTAAAATCAATTTTATTGAATTATCAATCTACCGGGCCCGAAGCCAACCTGGAACCGGGCCCGGCAATCTATGCTAGATTGGTATTTATGTTATCGGTCAGCCCGTTGATCGGTTCTCGGAAGCTCAGCAGCAGCCGGCGGGCCGGTGGCCATTAAATGACAATCGCGGCCACGGCAAAGTGCCGAAGATTCGATTCGAGAGGCGATGTAATTCAATCTGGCGAACAGGGTTTATGCGCATGTCTTCGCCACCGGCCACCGTCCATCATTGTGCGCTACTCGTGAACTACTCGGAAGCCGCAAGCGGCTCGGTGGGAATCGGAAAGCCATTGGAATAAATAAAGTGTGCGAAGATATTGGCTGAATTCATAACTAGCTCCCGGTCCATCCCGGTTCCACTTCTGGCGGGAATCGTCGGGAATCTCAAATTTAGCGCCACAGCGCCGCCGATTGTATGTTTGTTGTGTTTTGTATGTTGGGATGTTTCTGGGGCGGATATTTAAATCATTTGCTAATGAGCCATAAACCGAGCGTGCTCTGTTTCTCTACGCTGAAATACGGTCAAATGGATGATGATTTATCATCTTCGCTGTGGGCAAAACCGTATCGGGCGACCTACTTGGAAAAACAAGAAAAAGAAATTCAATAATTCATTCGCTATTCGATGTCTAAACAGTGATATTTTATTTAAAAATTATCAAACGATTGTCACTTTGTCTGGAGCTCCAAGATCCACACAGTGTGATGCGGTCCGTAAATCATTTGAAGAAATGTTGGCGTCGTCGGCTCATCATTTGGCCAAATTCCCATGTTCGCCGACACATGCGGCGGAAACGAAATGTGCGACAAGCGCCAAACCGTTTCATTAGCGCCAATGTCCTCGGAGCGGATCAGCGCCTTCCAAGGAACTGCAAAGCCACCAGCGTCAAAGCGCGAGCGTCGCCCCGGTTTATGCGCTCCCGTTTTTTATTATTATTATTTCTTCCCTCGGTTTCGGTTGCCATGTTTTGGGGCCCCGTTTGAGAACCCGTCGCGAGATGCTACGACGACGCCGGGATGGCTCATTTTCAGCACCAACCAAGCGTATCTGTTGCTATTAATCGTTGGCGCCAGGTCCCGAAAAAAATGCCCCCAAAAATCACGGACCCCCAGCCAACGACGGACGGTTCGGCCACGTTGCCGAGCAGCATGCCGAATGAATGATCTGTTCGATGTCGATCGTCCCGCATCATCGCGAGCACCACAAACCCTTGAATGGACAGACCGCAGCAAAAGCAGCGTGCCGAGCTGGCGAAGGTGAATGAAATGATTTATGATCGCGCTGTGAGTATGCAAAACACTGTGTCTTACAGGCCCTACGGGCGAACGGACCATGGCCCGGGCTGGCCGGACTCGGCGGACTTGCAGTGGTGCGCTTCAACCCACCCATCGCCCATCGGCCAAATATGGTGGAGCGAAAGAAATTGAAGCGCCCGAACGGAAGAAAGATCGTAGACCTTAGGCCCGTGGCCGCAGCCTAATGGCCGTATTAAATTGGCAGTTAGCCGGGTGGTGGCCGAAAGCGGAATGGGCTAGCGTGGAACTAGCGGCTGAGACGCAGTTGCCCAGTTGGCCCACAGAAAAGCATGATCGTCGGCCGTGTAGAACATTGTTGTGCCGAGTTCGATCTCGAGTAGTCTCGAGATTATAGATGTTTGGGTTTTGCTAGAAGCATAATTAGAGCCGACCGGGGGTGCCCGGCCACGGCGATAGGGACAGACAAAGTAATCCTGGGGGAGAATCTTTTCCATATCTTCAAAGTATGATTATATTATTCTTGATCGGGCTGTGTAGCGTGTTCAATCTAATGTACCAGATTAGAATTAAGTTTAAAACAGGTAAAAATGCTGACACAATCTGAAATGTACAGCTACATGTCAGTTTATGATCTTAAACCTCTCTACGTAAACATGTCCAACAAAACGTCTCAACATTTCGAGCATCAACACGGATCATGCCTCACTTTTTCACACAAGTTCCTTAATATGATTCCATCGTAACATAAAACGATTCCAACGGGTGTGAACAACGAGGCGATTGAACAATTGAACGCACGCCACAATAGCCGCACTTCGGAGCACATGTTTAGCGGCGCACGTGCCGCTTTCACAGCACCACTATCGCTTGATTGCAACACTACGCCAAAACATACGCATCGCGTTCGATTAATCGGATCTTAAAATCGAACGATCGAAAGACGAGAGGGAGAGAAGAGAAAGAAAAATCACTTTTCTATCACAGGAAATGGAATGATTATCGGGCGAAGCAAAATAGAAGCAAGCGTAGCACAATGAGAACAAAAAACCAATAGAGTAATCCGGCCACCAGTTCGTGAGTGTTTGCTCGAAACATCCAGAACTCCGCTCCAGAGCTCCGAAAGGGCCACCGGACCGGATGTCAATCGGAATGGTCAGAACGGCCAAAAGCCAAAATATAGCCCCCCCCCCCCCCCCCCACCCCCCCCCCCCCCCCCACCCCCCCCCCCCCCCCCCCCCCCCGGGGGGCCTAAAGACGTCGAGTCGTCGTCTTGGCTCCTTAGAACGTCGTTGGCCCGCGGGCACCAGCGATGGTCCGTTTGTATCCATTTCCCATTTTCTAATTTTCAATTATGATTTTCTTCTTTCTCGTTCATCCCGGTCCCGGTGAGGAGATGATGGCCCGCCTCGGCAGCCTCGGCGATGTGGTCGGTAATTATCACATTTTGATTATGACGTTGCTGTTTTCCCTTGACTGATCGTTCCACAGCGATCACAGGACAAGGAGAGAGGAGGAACAAAACAATAGACAAGCGAGTAAAGAGGGCCAGAACTTCCGACGAAATCGATTACGCGTCGCCGCCGTGGCCACGAAAATGGTGGAAAATCATCGGCGTCATTGCGCGTTGATTAGCAGCACGGCGCATGGATGGATGCGCAGGTCCCAGGAGCAGCAACAGCATCATCGGCCGGTCCTCGGGCGCTTTTGGGGGTGGCCCCGAAGGCAGGTGATCCGGTGACTCCGTTTCCCGGAATCCGAGCGGATGCGACAGGATGCGGCGTCGAAAGGATAGGACAGCGTTGCCACTGTTTCTATTCTGGGTTCCAGTTCCAGTTCCGAAGAAACGGGAGCATGGGCTGAGAACTTACAAGCGGTGGAACAGTTTTACGGTGGCACGTTTATGGTGCCAGTGTCCACGGTGACACGGCCCGGGGATCCTTCGCCTTCAGCGTGCTGCTCAAGGATTTATGACACCAATCAGTGGCGCGCGGTTGGATATTATTTACGACCCAGGAGCCCCGATCGGCGGGTGTCGAAGGCGAACCGACAACATGGCCGCGAATCCTTGGAAGGTGATCATAAACTCGTTTCGTCAAGACGGACGATAAAATTGATCGAGTAAAGTCGACTAACATCCACTGCAATCACTAAAAGACAAACAACTTGACGTAATTTGTACTGAGCTTAGCGCTGCATGGGATCTTGCTCCCAGACTGTCATCTATTGTATGCTGATTACCTGAATCTGATTTTTGATCGATGATGTAGCTGCAATGGTTCGTCTGTCAATGTTAATCAGTGTAACGCGATATCTTTGTCGCGCAGGAAATGATCAGTGCTTTTTTCAATTATGACTTAATGGTCAATTATCCCTAGAGTTGATGCCGTTCGAGACTAAGATGTTGTGTTAGTCTTTTGAGCTTACTTTTAAGATCATTGTGATTTGCCAGAGAACTCTGTACTGTGCTCTAGTCCACCCAATTCTCGAACATGCTAGTGTGAGTGTGGCATCCTCAGTCTCAATACTGGGAAGCCGCGATCGAGGCAATTCAGCGAAGATTTACGAGAGTCGCTAGCCACAGGACCTCTTGCTTGGCATTCGTACGCTTTCACATAGGCGTTTAATATCTCAGGTCCTTTTCATATTCAATATTCAAACTTTTAGTTTCCGAAATTAATGTTCCCTTCTTACTAGACCTGAGAGCGTTATATGAAGGCATCCTATGTAGATGTTGGAGGTCTACTTTAGTAAATCGTTCTCTAGTTTTCACGCCTCGTTAGTTCTGAACTTGAACAGGACCATTAACTAAAATTAACCCTCTGTATTAACCTCTGTTTTATTTAAAACTTTTTAGTCGCTTGTCCCGACGTTGAGCCTTTTCGAAATAAATAAATATCAGTTCCAACATTGTAAAAATTCTATTTAAAAATTGTGGTTCAAACAATTCTGATTTTACAACGGTTCCCGGAATACTCGTTGAAGGCGCAACTCGAAAGCTAATCAAATCGCTTTATCGCGAGTTACCAGCACGCGCCCCGAAACATCGTTACACTTGTTTTCTCGTTCCCGGCGCACTCCATAAATGCATATCATATCTCCAACAAAAACCGCCCCGAGAGAAGGGTGTCGGCGCCATTTTATCAACGGCACGGGCCCTGGCGGGCACCCCAACCGCGGCCGCGGGTTTTATTTTCGTACCATCCGCGCGGCGGCCCTCGGTGGAAAGTCCTCGTCACCGAGCCAAGCGCGGGATGAGGACGGTACAACCTGCGCCGGCGCCGCTGCCGTCGGTTTCGGTTCGGTGAGCTTCCGAGAGTGCGGCGCGTGCTCGGCCAGGCGTGTTGAGGGACGATCGTGCGCCGTGCGCGCCGACCGTAACTGTGAAAGCGAACGCTCGTCACTAACGACGCCCGAATGTGTTGATAAGTAAAATTAGCTTTTTAAATCAAACGGATCGCGTGGCGCTGCCGCGGGACGTTGGGACGCGCGCACCGAGCCGCGTCAGCCGAGGCGGAAAAATGGGAAAATTGCTTCGCCGCGAGAGAGACGGCACCTTTTTTTGACACTACACGGGCGGGTCCAGAACCCGACCCCGGCCGTAATGGAAGATGGCGCGCCCATCATCGAATCTAATTTTGAACCACAAACCACAACTCGAGCGCGCTCTTTCGCCATCGTCTGTTTCGTAACTGCCGACTCGCGGGAAACTAATTTTCCGCCCGCTGGCATCCACGGTGCGGCAGCAGCAGCGAATTGCGCGCAATTGGAAGTCAATTCGCCGGGACGCGCTGACGCAGATCGCAAGGCTGGGGACGCAGCCGTGAGGCGCAGAACGCCCTGCGCCGGTAGGATTTTAATTAAAAACCCATAATTGACACCATAAATCACGCGACGGCGAGGCCTCACTCAATGTGTCGCACGGCTTTCGGGGCTTTTTGCGCAATTGGCGCGCAATTTGCCTGAAGAACCCCACGGCGGGCACGGTTTTAATCAATTAATGGTACGCAGCGCGCCAATCGATCGCAGCGGCACTAATGTGGCGCAATAAAAATGTGGCTAATGTTACGTCTGACACGTTAATTCGTTTGAAAACGGCCAGCGCAGGATATTGACGCCGGCGTCGGGTATTAGTGACGTCGCCGGGCGCTTTAATGGAATCACATAAATCATAATTTTCAATTGAATGCCTTCGTTTTGGATTTCTGTCTTTATTGATTGCGTTATTTCAATCATCCCAATGTCACATCCGCCAATAGGTTTGGGAAGGATTGGAGCATTCGAACCGTACATCATGTCTTATATTGGATCCTTTCTTATATTCGAACGGATCGAATTAAGCGAAACGTTGCAATTTGTGCAATGCAAGGATCGTTTGAAATCAGTTTGGTTGCTACAATTACCTCAAATTTTACTCAAACTAGCTCAAATTTGAATGCAATTTACTCGGCAATATTTGGAGCTTTTTTTGAAGGATAAAATGGGTTTTTGCGTCGACTCATCACTATGGATGAGACCTAAGTCCATCACCGTGATCCTGAATCAAAGGAAGAGGCCAAAGGTCTAAACCTGGTTCTACGTCTCCAAAACGAGTGGCAAGACCAAGAAGGTGGCAGCATTAGTTTTTTGAGAAGCGAAAGTAATTTTGTTTGTGGATTACTTGTAAACTGGTAAAACAATAAATTCCTATTACTTTTGTAACCTTTTAGATCAGCTGAAGGAAAACAATCGTGAAAAATGACCTGTTTGTAGAAGCTTTCTTCCTTTTTCATCAGGACAATGCAACAGACCATTTCTTCTTCTTTTGGCGCTACAACCGCTGAGCAGTCTTGGCCTGGCACCAGAGACAATGTTAATCTCTGATGCTCTCTTCTGTAACTTTTAATTTTTTACGGACGGGATTGTTAGCCCCGCGCCAACCCCCTTGTCACGCCGGTATCGGGAATCGAAACCATGGCCGGTTGAGTTACAACCCATCCCGGGTGTTAAGTATTGAATTAGGATTAGTAGACCGGTAGCGAGTAGAATTAAGATTGTATTGGTAGGAAGGCGCATGACGAAGAGAAATTAAGAGTCAGTCGCAAATAAAGATCCGAACAGGTAACAGCTACAATTTCGCAACGCTCAAACAGTATTATTTTCGCTACACCGGGATTCGAACCACGGCCAGCTGCGCTGACAGCGAAGAGCGTTACCGACTGCTCTATCAGCGGGGGTCGCAACAGACCATTTGGCCACGGAAAAATTCACGAATTAAGATTCGAATTGTTGGAGTATCCACCGTATTCACCAGATTTGGTCCCTAGCGACTTTCATCAACACAGAGCTTGCACAGAGCTTTCTGAAACCCAATACTTCAGTCAAAATATTGGTTATGCTGCTCAATGAGATTGCTAGGCCTTATATTAAATCTCTTTCAGTGATTCGACGATTTTCCAATACGATGTTGTGTATTTTTTCTACGATTTCAGGGTATTGTGACGTTTTTGACATGGATCGTCTTGAAGGCTACTACGGCCTCGTCTAAACTCATAACTGCTCCTTTTACCCACCTAATTAAAGGTAAAGAGTCCTTATACACTTCCAATATTCGTTCATAATTTTGCTTTCCTTTAAACCCACCAAAAATAAAAATTCAATCACAGCACGATACTTGAATTTTTTCCATTGTAAAAAATACTGTGACATGTCGATACTAAATGACTTGTAAAAAACGAATGAAGTGACCGATTGAAATGAAACTTCACATAAGTTCATATGAAGAGTGTACCAATATAACAAAAAAATTAGGCTCGTTGCAGCGCTCCTTGTTATCGAGGCTCCGAATATAATGAACAACCCAGTATTCCATCAAATGTTGAGGTCATAACTGTGGTGGAAGCGTATTTTGCAGCCCTTGCAGGGATGAAGATTCATAAATTGAAATCTTGTTGGACCAGGTGTATTGATGTTAAGGGAGACTGGATACTGAATAGTTCAAACCATAAAATCGTGGTTTTCTTATCAAAGCGCTAAACTTATTGAACAGCCTCTTTTGAAACAACTGTCAAACCCCAGGTCGAAACCCCGCCAAACGGCGGCCATATTTTGAAATCCTTCCCCATCCTTTTTTCGGCAAGCGCAAGTCCTTCGAAACCGCCGGCTAATGGAGTCCTTCGTCCCGTGGTCCGCGTGCAGGACACGCGTGCGCCCGAAACATTTTCACGCCATTGCAAAACCCACGCTACTCGTCGCCAGCGCGGTTGAAGTTGGACAAAAAATCCTTCGAACGACGCATAAGAAGCATAAATAACGCATAAGCAACGAGCATAGGAAGCATAAATGCGGGCGCGAGAGTGTGTATGTGTGAGGCGCACACCAAAGTAGGCGTTCCCATGGTCGGACCAATCGGAGCACAGCAATTGCTTCTAAAACCGGATTTTCCGAACATTTTTCTTCGGTTTTTCTTTATGCTCGGGTGGTTGTGTGCGTTGGTTTGCGTCCTCCGCTTTGCACAAAAGTGACGAAGAGATGGTCAACACCGACACCAACTCAAACCCAACTCCCACACACCATCAAACGCACACAACACTGTGAGCCAGAAGCTGGTTTGGTGGGGTTGGACGGAACAGGGTTGAAGGCATTAGCAAACCGCGAGTTTGGAACTACGAACGCAAAGTGCGTTTCGCACACTCGTCCGCGGTTCGATCGTGTTCGTGTGCGACCGTCACAGACAGCGAGTGAGAGAGAGCGCGCGAGCGCGAGCGGAAGGAAAGTCCCGAAAAAGCATAGCAACTTTCTGCGACGGTGACGGTGGCGGAGGTCCCCGCGTGCCAAGTGGCCGAGCCGCGCGGACTTTGCGGCCCACGAACGAAAGGGCGCCAGTTGAGAAGCGATTTGTTCCGTGACTGGACGTGAACACGACTGGACGCGGGCGTGTTGTGATGTGACAGTAGGAAAACGAGGACATTTTCACCGGAAAACCGGTGGCCTCGGATGTGACCGTGAGTGGCAGCAGTGAACAAAATGGCTGTTTCGAGTAGTGCACCCTCAAAATACTAGGTCGTTGTGAACGTTCCGCACGCATTTACGCACGAAATCCCCCGTGACCGGGTTGAAAAGTGTTGCAACACGGCGATGCGGGCCGATTGAGAGGATTCAGTTGCAGTCCCCCCTCCGGTGAAAAGTGAATCCGTTTCTGTGAACACGGAAAGTTGCGAAAAAGAAATAATTGATGAAAATTGCGCCCAGCAAGGGTTTGTGAATTGTTGCAAAAAATCGAGCATTGAAAAACGGTGGTGTGCCCATCGAACGCACCATCAAAGCCCACCTCGGCTAGCCTCGGGCAGCCCCTTGCCCCACCGGCACCATGACCGATCTCATCGATTTGCGGATGCATCAGCACATCGCACACGAAATCTACCGACAGCAAATGTTGCAACGAATACCAGGTAAGCGCCCGCAGAGGCCAATGTTGCGTCCCAAATTGGAACTCCGGTTCTGATTGGAAACACGGACCCGAAGGCGAACGAGAGATGAGCGACGGCGGCCGAGTAATTATGGTCCAAAAACCAACAAACTATCAGGAGCAGCAGGAGGACGAAACGGATTCAGCGAAACGGACCCGGACGGGCGTTTGACAGATGCGTTCGACTGACAAATGATGGACGCCTTCCCTGCTGCTCCTGCTGCTGCGGTGAGGACGTGTCGCTACACCACCCAAGCGCCCTCGGTCCGCCCTGCCCTCTGTGGGCATCATTATCCTTCCGAACCGGAACCGTAGCCCGAACTCAGCCCGCCGTGTCAGCAGCGGGGTGCGGTCAGGCACCGCGGATCCGTCGAGGGGCATCGTGGAGAATCAACGAAAACATTTGTGAAAATTTGTACCCTTATCTAACGGATGTGGTCGGTTAATGTGCAGCCGTGCAGCTGTGTGTTTGTTTTTCGGAGGAAAATTAGTCCCACCGAATACCAGAACCCGAACCCGGACTGCCGGCGGCGATGATGAGTCCTTCCCGGCGATCCTGGTGAGGATCGGGCCCTGAACGATCGTCCTCGATCGATCGACCAGCGGGTACGAAGGTCCCGTGCGCCGTTTTCCCGAGCAAACATCCCGAGAAAATGATTAATAGCATCGCGTCCGTTCAGGGACCCATGTCCGCACATGTTGTGCACGATCTTTCCCCGAGTTCGATGATCACCCTGAGAGTGATGGGAAATGTATAATTAATTCCACGCAGCACGCAAGACAATCCGTCAAATCGGGCTGCACTCGGAGCGATCGATCTAGACGTCACCGTTGACGTCACTGTTGCGCGGGAAGGACTTGTCGAGGGTCGAGAGCTTCGGAGCGGCGCCATGCGGGTGTTGTGGAATGTGGAACTGTGGCCCCTTGTGCTTTCCATGCTTTGGTTCGCACTCATAAATCATAAAAAAGAACGGGCCGTAGAATGTGGACGCGATCGGGACGAGGTCAGACAGTTGATAAGGGATGAGCATTTTCACCGGGTGAAAGTGTCGAGATCGTTTATCGGGACATCGGGTTTGTTTTACGAATCGCTACGGCTGACACGGGGGGTAGTGTGCTGTTTGTCCGAGTTTCGTGTTTTATCTTGGAATGTTTCATCGGCAGAGACACGGTTGATGAGCCGGAACGCGCACTCGGAACGGGCAGACGTAAACTATAAGGGCCCGGGAACTATTGGGCTTACCACTTATCACCATTCCATTAATGGAACAAAAACTTCTGCGTTGTCTGTAATGCTCTTAAACTTGTTTATATTATTTAATTATTTTAAAAAACGGTCAACGGGCAACTTAGCTTAATTGACAATAAAAACATAACCTAGCAATTAGAACTAAAACTAATCAAACTGACGAGACGCAACGACCAAACTGGTAACCAGTATTAAGCGGAAAACACAGGCGATAGTAACAAGGACGAAACGTCTACCATGAAGACATGAAAGCAAAAACATCACGACACTGATCGAGGGACATATTAAAGTCAAGAAACGACGAGAAGTTGTTATAAGTACGACATAGAGAAAGCAATGGGTCATTATGTCCGGTGAGGGACATAATTTACAAATTTATATTATTTATTTATTGTTATTATTATTAAAATGGGCCGTATTATGCACCAGCTTACAGTTTTGCACTCAAGTTGACACAATTGTCGTGGTTCGAACTGAAACTTACGGACGAGCCATCTCTGTTAAATCCACATAAATTTCATAAAACGTATCTAGACGTTACATGTTTGCTGCATCGTTCACCAGCCTAAATAAGTCCTTTTGGAGGGAAATAATTGAAATGGAAAGAAATGTACAAACTTTCTGAACAAAATTTTTCCCTAAATACTATCTGGTTTAGATAGTTCTTTAAAAAGAACAACATTTAAATATTAATATTTTACCGTAAGCACGCTAAGCTGTGTATGATACAGTTTAATTCGCACTTTACTTTGAATTACCTTTCAATTAGCATACCGAACGGGCTTAGAAAATGGTTTCCTTCACTCCAAACCATCTGGCGTGTCTGGGGGCCCCATCGTCATCTTAAGTCTCCGTCGATCGACGATAAATGTGCGAAATAAAACGAGTCACACCCGGCGGCCGGAGAGCCAGCTTGCCATCACCTTTGCTTCGTCGGTCGGTCTCCACCGTCGCCGTCCGTCTGGGTGGTCGGCGATGCAAAATAATTACCCCCCCCCCACGGTGCGATAAGCAAGGAGGCACGCAACGCGCCACACCGCGTCGTCCT
>NW_026453951.1:12355-19515 GCF_943734635.1 Anopheles cruzii
CAAAAGCTGATGCGTAGTGTTCGTTTAAAAGTTCGATCATTGGCATATGGTTAATCGGAATGTAATTTTGTAAAAATGTACTGTTAAGTAAGATAACAGAGCGTTAAATACAGAAAGAAAAATGGAGTTTGCTTGTAATTTGAATTTTTGGCGTTCATTTAAAATCGTGCTTAGACATAATGAAACAGTCTATATGTCCCTCGATCAGCGTCGTGATGTTTTTGCTTTCATGGATTCATGGAAAACGTTTCGTCCTTGTTACTATCGCCTGTGTTTTCCGCTTAATATTGGTTACCAGCTTGGTCGTTGCGTTTCGTCAGTTTGATTAGTTTTAGTTCTAAGTGCTAGGTTATGTTTTTATTGTCAATTAGTTCAATGTTGACTGTTTAAAAAAAATAAATGAATAAATAAATAAGTAAACAAGTTTAATAGCATTCCAGACAACGCAGAAATTTCTTTTCCGTTAATGGAATGGTGATAAGTGGTGAGCCCAATAGTTCCCGGGCCCTTATAGTTTACGTCTGCCCGCAACGAGTGCGCGTTCCTGCTCATCAACCGTTTCTCTGCCGATGAAACATTCCAAGATAAAACACGAAACTCGGACAAACACCACACTACCCCCCGTGTCAGCCGTAGCGATTCGTAAAACAAACCCGATGTCCCGATAAACGATCTCGACACTTTCACCCGGTGAAAATGCTCATCCCTTATCAACTGTCTGACCTCGTCCCGATCGCGTCCGCATTCTCCAGCCCGTTCTTTTTTATGATTTATGAGTGCGAACCAAACCATGGCAAGCACAAGGGGCCACAATTCCACATTCCACAACACCCGCATGGCGCCGCTTCCAAGCGCTCTCGACCCTCGACAAGTCCTTCCCGCGCAACAGTGACGTCAACGGTGACGTCTAGATCGATCGCTCCGAGTGCAGCCGGATTTGACGGATTGTCTTGCGTGCTGGGTGGAATTAATTATACATTTCCCATCACTCTCGACGTGATCATCGAACTCGGGGAAAGATCGTGCACAACATGTGCGGACATCGGTCCCTGAACGGACGCGATGCTATTAATCATTTTCTCGGGATGTTTGCTCGGGAAAACGGCGCTCGGGACCTTCGTAACCGTTGGTCGATCGATCGAGGACGATCCTTCAGGGCCCGATCCTCGCTAGGAACGCCGGGAAGGACTCATCATCGCCGCCGGCAGTCCGGGTCCGGGTTCTGGCATTCGGTGGGACTAATTTCCCCCCGAAAAACAAACACACAGCTGCACGGCTGCACATTAACCGACCACATCCGTTAGATAAGGGTACAAATTTTCACAAATGTTTTCGTTGATTCTCCACGTTGCCCCTCGACCGCGGTCCGCGGTGCCTGACCGCACCCCGCTACTGACACGGCGGGCTCCGGTTCCGGTTCGGAAGGATAATGATGCCCACAGAGGGCAGGGTGGACTCGGGTGTAGCGACACGTCCTCACCGCAGCAGCAGGAGCAACAGGGGAGGCGTCCATCATTTGTCAGTCGAACGCATCTGTCAAACGCCCGTCCGGGTCCGTTTCGCTGAATCCGACGTCCTCCTGCTGCTGCTGCTGCTGCCGCTCCTGATAGTTTGTTGGTTTTTGGACCATAATTACTCGGCCGCCGTCGCTCATCTCTCGTTCGCCTTCGGGTCCGTGTTTCCAATCAGAACCCCGGCCAATTTTCGGGACGCAACATTGGCCTCTGCGGGCGCTTACCTGGTATTCGTTGCAACATTTGCTGTCGGTAGATTTCGTGTGCGATGTGCTGATGCATCCGCAAATCGATGAGATCGGTCATGGTGCCGGTGGGGCAGGGAGCTGCCCGAGGCTGGCCGAGGTGGGCTTTGATGGTGCGTTCGATGGGCACACCACCGTTTTTCGATGCTCGATTTTTTTGCAACAATTCACAAACCCTTGCTGGGCGCAATTTTCATCAATTATTTTCTTTTCGCAACTTTACAGTGAACACAGAAACGGATTCACTTTTCATCGGAGGGGGGACTGCAACTGAATCCTCTCAATCGGCCCGCATCGCCGTGTTGCAACACTTTTCAACCCGGTCACGGGGGATTTCGTGCGTAAATGCGTGCGGAACGTTCACAACCACCTAGTATTTTAAGGGCGCACTACCCGAAACGGCCATTTTGTTCACTGCTGCCACTCACGGTCACATCCGGGGCCACCGGTTTTCCGGTGAAAATGTCGTCGTCGTTTTCCTACTGTCACATCACAACACGCCCGCGTCCAGTCGTGTTCACGTCCAGTCACGGAACAAATCGCTTCTCAACTGGCGCCCTTTCGTTCGTGGGCCGCAAAGTCCGCGCGGCTCGGCCACTTGGCACGCGGGGACCTCCGCCACCGCCGCCGCCGTCGCAGAAAGTTGCTATGCTTTTTCGGGACTTTCCTTCCGCTCGCGCTATCTCTCGCTCTCTCTCACTCGCTGTCTGTCGCTGACGATCGCACACGAACACGATCGAACCGCGGATGAGTGTGCGAAACGCACTTTGCGTTCGTAGTTCCGAACTCGCGGTTTGCTAATGCTTTCAACCCTGTTCCGTCCAACCCCACCAAACCAGCTTCTGGCTAGCTGTTGTGTGCGTTTGATGGTGTGTGGGAGTTGTATTTGAGTCTTTGTCGGTGTTGACCATCTCTTCGCTGCTTTTGTGCAAAGAGGACGCAAACCAACGCACACAACCACCCGAGCATAAAGAAAAGCCGAAGAAAAATGTTAGGAAAATCCGGTTTTGCAGGCAATAGCTGTGCTCCGATTGGTCCGACCATGGGAACGCCTACTTTGGTGTGCGCCTCACACACACATGCTCGCGCCCGCATTTATGCTTCTTATGCTCGTTGCTTATGCGTTATTTATGCTTCTTATGCGTCGTTCGAAGGATTTTTTGTCCAACTTTAACCGCGCTGGCGAAGAGTTGGTGGGTTTTGCAATGGCGTGAAAATGTTTCGGGCGCACGCGTGTCCTGCACGCGGACCACGGGACGGACTCCATTAGCCGGCAGTTTCGCAGGACTTGTTTTGTGTTGGGGAAGGATTCGAAATATGGCCGCCGTTTGGTGGGTCTTCGAAGCGGGGTTTGACAGTTTGTTTTAAGAAAGCATATCAGGCTGTTCAATAAGTTTAGCGCTTTGATAAGAAAACCACGATTTTATGGTTTGAATTATTCAGTATTCAGTCTCCAACACTTGTTCCAGTATACACTTGTTCCAACGAGATTTAAATTTATGAATCTTCATCCCTTAAGTGGAAGTGGAAGGGCTGCATAATACGCTTCCACAGCTGTCATGACCTCATTATTTGATGGAATACTGGGTTGTTCATTATATTCGGAGTCTCGATAACAAGGAGCCCTGCTACGAGCCTAGTTTTTTTTGGTATATTGGTACACTCTTCATATGAACGTATGTGAAGTTTCATTTCAATCGGTCACTTAATTCTTTTTTTTACAAGTCATTTAGTATCGACATGTCACAGTATTTTTTACAATGGAAAAAATCAAGTATCGTGTGATTTAATTTTTATTTTTGGTGGGTTTAAAGGAAAGCAAAATTATGAACGAATATTGGAAGTGTATAAGGACTCTTCACCTTCAATTAGAGTGTTAAAAGGGGGGTTTCTGAGTTTAAACGTGGTCATAGTAGCTTTCAAGACGATCATTGTCAAAAACGTCACAATACCTGAAATCGTAGAAAAAATACACAACATCGTATTGGAAAATCGTCGAACCACTGAAAGAGATTTAATATAAGACCTAGCAATCTCATTGAGCAGCATAACCAATATTTTGACTGAAGTATTGAGTTTCAGAAAACTCTGTGCAAGCTCTGTGTTAATGAAAGTCGCTAGGGACCAAATCTGGTGAATACGGTGGATACTCCAACAATTCGAATCTTAATTCGTGAGTTTTTCCGTGGTCAAAATGGTCTGGTGCATTGTCCTGATGAAAGAGGATTTTTGCTACTACAAACGGGTCTTTTTTCACGATTGTTTTCCTTCAAGTTACAATAATAATAGGAGTTTATTGTTTTACCAGTTTACAAGTAATGCACAAACAAAGTTGAAGTGAAAGACTTCTGAAAAAGCTAATGCTTCCACCTTCTTGGCCGATTTCTGTACAACAACTAGTTTTGCAGCCGAGGAACCAGGTTTACACCTGGTTCCAGGTTTACTCCTTTAGCCTGTTCTTTTGATTCAGGATCACGGTGATGGACCTAAGTCTCATCCACAGTGGTGAGTCGACGCTCAAAATCCCCTTTATCTTTTCGAAAAGTCTCTAAATGTTGGCGAGTAAATTGCATTCGAATTTGAGCTAATTGCAGCAACCAAACTGATTTTAAACGATCCTTGTATTGCACAAATTCAAATGTTTCGCCCAATTCGGTTCGTTCGAATATAGGAAAGGATCTGCATGAAGGTCCGGTTCGAATGCTCCAATCCTTCCCAAACCTATTGGCGGATGTGACACGGAGATGATTGAAATAACGCAATCAACAAAGACAGAAATCCAAAACGAAGGCATTCAATTGAAAATTATGATTTATGTGATTCCATTAAGGCGCCCGGCGACGTCACTAATACCCGACGCCGGCGTCAATATCCTGCGCTGGCCGTTTTCAAACGAATTAACGTGTCAGACGTAACATTAGCCACATTTTTATTGCGCCACATTAGTGCCGCTGCGATCGATTGGCGCGCTGCGTACCATTAATTGATTAAAACCGTGCCCGCCGTGCGGTTCTTCAGGCAAATTGCGCGTCAATTGCGCAAAAAGCCTCGAAAGCCGTGCGACACATTGAGTGAGGCCTCGCCGTCGCGTGATTTATGGTGTCAATTATGGGTTTTTAATTAAAATCCTACCGGCGCAGGGCGTTCTGCGCTTCACGGCTGCGTCCCCAGCCTTGCGATCTGCGTCAGCGCGTCCCGGCGAATTGACTTCCAATTGCGCGCAATTTGTAGACTCACTGCTGCTGCTGCCGCACCGTGGATGCCAGCGGGCGGAAAATTAGTTTCCCGCGAGTCGGCGGTTACGAAACAGACGATGGCGAAAGAGCGCGCTCGAGTTGTGGTTTGTGGTTCAAAATTAGATTCGATGATGGGCGCGCCATCTTCCATTACCACCGCGGGTCGGGTTCTGGACCCGCGCTCGCCCGTGTAGTGTCAAAAAAAGGTGCCGTCTCTCTCGCGGCGAAGCAATTTTCCCATTTTTCCGCCTCGGCTGACGCGGCTCGGTGCGCGCGTCCCAACGTCCCGCGGCAGCGCCACGCGATCCGTTTGATTTAAAAAGCTAATTTTACTTATCAACACATTCGGGCGTCGTTAGTGACGAGCGTTCGCTTTCACAGTTACGGTCGGCGCGCACGGCGCACAATCGTCCCTCAACACGCCTGGCCGAGCACGCGCCGCACTCTCGGAAGCTCACCGAACCGAAACCGACGGCAGCGGCGCCGGCGCAGGTTGTACCGTCCTCATCCCGCACTTTGGCTTGGTGACGAGGACTTTCCACCGAGGGCCGCCGCACGGATGGTACGAAAATAAAACCCGCGGCCGCGGCTGAGGTGCCCGGGCCCGTGCCGTTGATAAAATGGCGCCGACACCCTTCTCTCGGGGCGGTTTTTGTTGGAGATATGATATGCGTTTATGGAGTGCGCCGGGAACGAGAAAACAAGTGTAACGATGTTTCGGGGCGCGTGCTGGTAACTCGCGATAAAGCGATTTGATTAGCTTTCGAGTTGCGCTGTAAGAGAACGTTCCCGAAACCGTTGTAAAATCAACCGTTGGCTCGAATTGTTTGAAACACAATTTTTAATTAGAAATTTTACAATGTTGGAACGGATATTTATTTATTTCGAAATAGGTCAACGTCGGGTCAAGCGACATTAGGTATAAAAATACAAAAAAAATTAAAACTAAATAGTAAGAGTTACAATAAGATAGAGAGCAGAACTTAGAAAGAGCGTGAAAAGTGTAATACAAAACTAAGACAAAAGTGCTCGTCAGAAAGAGAAGCAATAGACTGCGTTCTTGCACAGGTTAATGGTCCTGTTGAAGACGCGGAGCGATGACTAGAGGTCGATTGCCTAAAGTAGACCTCCAACTTCTACATAGGACTCCTTCGTATAACCCGCTCAGATCTAGTAAGAAGGGGACATTAATTTCCGAAGCTAAAAGTATGAATATTTAATACGAAAAAGGCCTGAGATATTAAACGCCTATATGAAAGCGTACGAACGCCAAGCAGAAGGTCGTCGGGATAGCGACTCTCTTAAACCTTTTCTGAACAGTCTCGATCACGTCTTCCCAGCATTAAGACTGAGGGCATGTTCGAGAACTGGGTGGGCTGTAGTACAGTACAGAGTTCTCTGGCAAATCAAAATGATCCAAAATGGCCTACAGTTTAACACAACAACTTAGTCACGAACGGCATCAACTCTAGGGATAATTGAACTGATCATTTCCTGCCCAAAAAGGATATCACGTTACACTGATTAACATTAACAGACATACCATTGCAGCTACATCATCGATCAAAAATCAAATTCAGGTGATCAGCATACAATAGATGACAGTCAGGGAGCAAGATCCTGTGCGGCGCTAAGCTCAGTACAAATTACGTCAAATTGTTTGTCTTTTTAGCGATTGCAGTGGATGTTAGTTGACTTGCTTAGTCGACTTTACTCGATAAATTTTATCGCCCGTCTTGACGAAACGAGTTTATGATCACCTTCCAAGGATTCGCGGCCATGTTTTCAGTTCCCCTTCGACACCCGCCGATCGGGGGCTCCTGGGTCGTAAATAATATCCAACCGCGCGCCACTGATTGGTGTCATAAATCTTTGAGCAGCTCGCTGAGGGCGAAGGAATCGAGCCGAAGGATCCCCGGGCCTTGTCACCGTGGGCACTGCACTACCATAAACGTGCCACCGTAAAACTGTTCCACCGCTTGTAAGTTCTCAGCCCATGCTCCCGTTTCTTCGGAACTGGAACGGGAACCCAGAATAGAAACAGTGGCAACGCTGTCCTATCCTTTCGACGCCGCATCCTGTCGCATCCGCTCGGATTCCGGGAAACGGAGTCACCGAATCACCTGCCTTCGGGGCCACCCCCAAAAGCGCCCGAGGACCGGCCG
>NW_026453952.1:0-19496 GCF_943734635.1 Anopheles cruzii
GTCGTCGGAATTCGCTTTTTACTTTAAATCATTTCACTAACCATCCTCCGGGCAGGCATTTCGCTTCACTTTACAAGACTTCATATACACCACGTTTGTTGGCTCAATGAGCGTTTCCTCTGACTCTTTCTCTCTCTTTGTCATCGTCGGCGGCACTCTGTCTCGGCGCACAATGGCTGAGGTGATTTTTTACGTTCAGCGCCCGTTAGGTGAAGGCCACTTGGAGAAGAAGAAAATGTACGATTTCCGACCCCGGATCGGCCGGAGTGATTTCCCCACAAGAGCCACCCCTCGTAGCTCTTCCGAATCGTGGTTTTTTCTTCCGTTTTCCTCCGCAAGAGCCACACAGTGTGTGAATGGTAATTTGTGGCCCAATTGGCCCTCATCCGAAACATTGGCATACAATCGGTCTTTCGACGAACTGTCCCCGTGGCTTCCAATAAAATGGAGTACCGAAAACGACACCATTCCGATTATCAACTAATGGCCACATTCCCGTACGCACCACTTCTCAGCGTATTCTTACCGCGGCTCATGGGTCACGATCCGAATCGCGTCATCCTACGCGTCCAAGCGTTACCAAAAGCGGGGCCACTTCCGCTAACGAAACGGAGTCGCAGCAAACAGTCGACACTTGGGACTGGACTGGGCGCACACACACGTACCGCACAAAACACGACGCTTATCAGCATCATCACTGATAGTGCGGTGTTTAGCGGATGGTGTTGTGTTGTGCCACCCACAGGCGGCCCCGAAACCCCACCAAAAAGCAGCGCGACGATGCGATGCGGTAGCCCCACCGCACAACGACGACACGGCCAGGGCCAGCAGACCGCAAAAATATACTCCCCAACCACCGACCACCGAGCGAAAGAACCGACCGTTGTTGGATTATGTTATCAAAGGCCGGAGAGAGCCGTAACGTTGCGTCAATCCAGGCTTTTCCAGGCCCCTGGGTGGCACTGCTCGACGGGGCCGGCGGACTCTCTCTGCCTGCAAAACCGATCCAATGAGGGGTTGTTAACGTCGGATGGGTATAACTCTATGCGTAACTACGCAAAACCCGTTAGCAGCGTTGCCCTACTCCGGGGCCGACCAAACGAGAGTGCCATTCCGCTAGAATGCCTCCAGAAACAGCTTGCGGGCCGCTCTAATATGCTGCTAGGGGGGAACTGGTTTCTTCGGCCTTTTTTATCGGCCATTAACAGGTGTGTGGTGTGGAGTTTAATCGTTTCCCGTCTTTTTTGTGGCATGGAGACCAAATCGAGTTTTTTTCCCGTGAGTTCTTTTCTACCCTCAAATCCTACATACTGTCACCGGGAGCGGGAACTGATCGTTCGCTACCGGACCGTGTTCAAATATTGGCGACGGGGCAATCAATCACAAGAACTTAATTCCTCAGTCAACGCTCGGTGGCGCAGGGTTTCCTCCAAAGTGCGCCAATCGAACTCGGCTCTAATGGCCGCCCTCACACCCTCAACTGCTGCCGGGTTGTGATAAGCTTATCGGCGACTACGCGCGGCACTAGCGTGACATCTGCCGTCCGACGGTGTGTGTTGCGAAATGATGTATCTTTAAGGCCCCGTTCATTACTCCGGACGATCACCAAAAACAACGGCCAATATCTTGATAGCTAATTAGGCAACACACCACCATCATCCGTTCGGGCCGTGGCGCTACCGAATATGTTCACGCATTCACGACGGGGTCACACAGAAGCTGAACTAACTCATCGTCCATCTGTTGGGAAACGTGCCGGCCTGCTCTCGATTGGCTCCCCAATTTGGATTCAATTGGAACCCCGATCGGTTTGTCGACATGTCCGCTCTGGTCCGCTAACCCTATCGTCACATCGAGTGGGGAACGGGGTAAAGTTCGAGGTGTGTAACATATCTCACTCTCTTCGTGAACGGAATTCGATTTGTAACGAACTAGTTCACGCCAATGCCGTTCCGATCGCCGGATCACGATAACGGAAGGCGATGATGAAGCTGACACAAAACACTAGTTGCCGCCAACTCGAGTTGCGAAACTACAGGGTGGCAACGTGAAAGTGATACCCTTGAAATTATGTCATAAAAATCAGAATATGTTTTATTTCTCTCTTCTTGCTGTTTTAATAACATGTTACAGTAATAAACTTACAATCTATTCAAAGTTCAATTCAAATTTTTCGCCTTTGTGTTTGATTACGGCCCGAAGTCGCTTTTCGAAAGCATCACACGCCGCACTCACGACTTCGTTCGGCATTTCATTCCAGAGTTTGACTAAACGAGTCTTTGAAGTGTCCAAACTCATATGGTTTACGTCGCCTAAGTTTCCTATCATGTATCCCCAGATACTGAAGTCAAGTGGGTTCAAATCTGGAGACGATGGGAGCCATTCAGAGGAACTGATAAAACATGGCAAATTTTGTTTACACCATTTCTGAACAACCAATGCTTTGTGCGCAGGTGCTTAATCCTGTTGAAAGCAAAAATCTTCATCGCAAAAAAGGTCCTTGGCACAAGGAAGTAAATGGCTTTTGATACCGTTTGGCAAGTAGTTTTCCTTGTTGATTTTCACGCCAAGATCGATAAATAACAGTGGTAGTTTCCTTTTTGCTTTTTTGGTACCTTTATCGGCTGTTCAAAGTTGGCCCCAAAGTAACAAAAATTTCGTCCAATAAAATTATGTTGTGAGCAGCGTTCGTTTTCTGGAGAATCCTAGATCTGGCAACCCTGTCGGCAATATTTTTGAGAGATAATCCATGAATCCTCTGCTTCTTGAAAGGGCTATGAACAAGATCCTTTTTGATTATGTTTTTGAGAAACAAGTACTGAACGTATGAATAACCTGTAAACATAGTATTTCTTCAAATAGTAAACAAAGTTCGGAACTATAGCTGTAAAAATTAAAACGATGGGCATTCGAATGAGTGTATCACTTTCTCGTTGCCATCCTGTAAATTGCGATTCATACATCACAACGCCCTCCTGAGATTGTCAGGTATTTTAAAAATTATCGGACAATTATGTTGCGTAAATTTGTTACATGCTCACGTCTAAAAAACTACATAAAATCTACGTTGCTGTGCTGGTATTTTGGGTGGGAATCCACGTGGACCTAGCACAGCTGCCGGCGGCCCCTTTTTTCTCAAAACCGAATATGCTCCCCAATATGCTCCACTAACAACATTAAACCCTCCAATTTGCCTTTGAAGCTCTGTGCTTTGCTGCTGCCGGATGGAGTTCAATTGTTCAGCGAGCTTCGACTGAACGAAATTTCGTTACGGGCGTTAATTGATTCGAGAATTTTTAGATGCAATTTTAGGTGAATAAATGCAATTGACGGTGTCGAACTTTGCGGAGTTTATTTTCCGCCTCGAAGTGTCAGGGAAACCAATTTAATCAAGTTTTCTAGTGCATCGCCAGCACACTGTACTTTGGCCGACCGAGGCCGACTGTACTTGCGATGCCGGCAAAAAAAGACCTTTTAACCAAAATTCATGTGTCCAACGAAAACGGTAAAATGGAAGCATTCTGAAGTACGTCAAATTATTTTCTCCCAAACACAAAACCAAGGCAAGTGCAGTGCACTGCGTCGCAGATACGCGAACACCCGCGCGCCCGTGTCGTTATTTACATTTCTCTCCAGCCGACCGTTGCATAATTTCGCGGCAAAACACACGCACACAACGGCGCCACTCTATAATTGGCAGTGTGTGTATCGGAACGGCACCGCTCGTTCTCGCTGCCCAAACACCGGAAGTGCAGAGCATCGGCACCACCATCATCCGCGACCCGCGAGGGGCCCGCTATCGTGGAACCCATCATCAACGCGGAAACCCATCGTGGCCCGCAGGGGCCCGTTGGAGCATATGTGTGAAAGAAGCCACTGATTTCATGATGATGCCCCGCCGTCCGACAGGAGCAGGAACACACGACCCCCACCAACAGGAAACATTAGAGCGCGTACTACGACGACGGCGACGACGACGCGATGCGAACGTTGGATAAATATGATGGTTTATGATTTGATTACCACGTGGCTTATCGAGTGTGCGCATCGCGCGAGCGCCACAACTTCCCGGAAGCCTTTCAGTGCACCATTGGCCCGGCAGCTTAGCGAAATGCAGCATTGGTGGTGCAACATAAGCAGATTAGCAGCCACGGTAGCCCCAAATTCCTGACCAGATGCAAGATGCGAAATGCCGAAGCTCCGCCAAAATCTGCTCATTAATGTCCGACTCAAGAAGGGCTTGGGTAACTTTCGATTAAAGTCCCATAAAGTGCTGACTCCAATTTGGGGCTGAAGAAAAGAAAATTAATTGTTTGCCTTTTAAAAACACATTTACTCGGGGATCATCGGCGCCCGCGGTAAGAGGTTGTCTCTGAATTGCACTCTTAATTGGAGGTATCGGGACTTCTTCGTGGCAACGATTATCGTTCGACCAATAAAAGAACGGGAACCGTGGGGGTCCCAAACGTCATATAACGCAGTATGTTCTCTCTCACTCGCACTTAATGCAGGCGCTTCAGCACACTTTCTACACTAGAGAGGTCGGTAAGGAGCCCAAGGTGATCGGAGTTGTTTATTTTAATTTTCGCATCGGACCTTGCTTGCTTCAAACTTTACAGACAGTTCTACCCCGTCCGTCCGTCGGTCCCACCTCGAGCACTACCACCCAACAAACCCAACACCAGCTAAACCCCGATATACCCCGCGTGTGTCCGTCCAGCAGTAAATAGCACGCCGAGCGCCGTGCTCTTTAAAATACTAGTTTCTGACTTCAGACAACTCATAAATGGTGGCGCGGAGCGGAGCGGCAACCTTGGGACAACCTTCACCCGACACCTCTCGCACACTCCCTCTCTCGCTCTCTCTCCTACTCGGACCGACATGCCGTCGTCTTTAGACGCATGCAAAACTTACCCCACCGCCGGCGGATTGCTCACCCCGGGCCCAATAAAAAGTGGTGGTTTCAGTTACGCGCGATGGAGCGACAACTTTCACCTGTGTCCCGCCGCCGCCCGGGGAAATTTCCTAGATCCGGTCCCGATGTGTGTCCGGCAACCGGACCTAAGTTTGCAGTTCGCGTCATCGTGCGCCCCGGTTTTGCATCCGGATTGACCGGAGTAAGTTTACCGGGGCGGACTCGTTGACATTTCGGGTGCCCTCTCGGCCTATCGGGTAATCCTAATGGTTCCACACAAATCCTAGGACCCAGCTCCTTCGGTCAGTGGCAAAGGTTACAGGTGTCAGGGGGGTCAATGTGAAGAAACACTAGGCTGTTCAATAAGTTTTGCGGTTCTATAATAAAAAACCCAACTTAATGGTTTTAAATACACGTTATTATTCAGCAAGTTCTCCCTCAACATCAAAACGCTCGTACGAATGAGATTTAAATTTAAGAATTCCAAGCGAGAATCTGGCAGGGCTGCAAATTATGCTTTCACCGCTGTTATTACCTCATCATCTGATGAAAAACGCTTTCCACGCATAATGTTTCTTAGGTCTGGAAACAGATGGAAGTCGCTAGGTCTTGTGCTAAATCTGTTTTAGTCACACGACGATTTTCAATAAGACATCCTGGTTTTTTTTCTACGAATTTAGGAGTTGCTATTGTTTTTATACGCCCTTAACATGGATCGTCTTCAAAGATTGTACGTCCACGTTTAAATTCAGCAACCCATCTTTCTACTGTATTAATTGAAGGCAAAAAGTTCTTACATACTGTCAACTTTCGTTCATCGTTTTCCTTTGCTTTTAAACCTTCTAAAAATAAAAAATCAATCACTGCAAATGACTTTTTTTCCTTTGTAAAAAATACTGGGACATGTCGATACTAAATGCCTTGTAAACAAAGAACGAATTGGCAGATCGAAATGAAACTTCACGTACGTTCATATGAAGAGTGTACCAACATAACACAAAAACAAATTAGGCTCCTAGCAGCGCCCTCTGATATTGAACCCCAAAACAAAGTAGTTTCAATGTTTGTCTCTTTTTTCCCGGTCAAGTTACTTCTCCTTGGCCTTCGGATTTCGCGCTCGTCTCGTCTGCATCATTCGACGTGTCGTCAATAATGTGTCGTTTGAATAAAAACTATCACTTTTTTTCTCTACGTTATGCGCCCTCGACAAAAGCTCGTAACGAGCGCAGCAATCCCTTCGGTAGGGTTGGCATCCGGTCTAGACGCGAGCATTGAGTGCAGCAACCGCCACCCGCCGCCACAAAATGAATGCACACGCCACCACTCGAGGGGTGGACCACAGCAGCGAGGGGCGGGCCCCACTAATTAATCTCCACACATATTTATGATCGTAACCCTCTTGCCGAGCGCGCGCGCGGCCCATAAGCCAGCAGTGACCCGAGAAGCCAGAGAAAATAAAACCGTTACGCACACCGGCGTAACGGCGTGCTCCGAAACGGAAAAATCACTTGGAAGTGTGCCACGCAATTCCGGCCACTTTTAATTTGTCATAAATATTGTCCGTGCGCGTCCTCTGTGTGCGAGAGAGATAGAGAGAGCGCACAAAATGTTAAACTGCACTCGCCGTCGCTCGCCACATCGTCGTGGCGAGTTGGTGTGGAGGATGCAATGTTGCACAACATACGAAAGGCCACCGTCAGCCCAGCCAGTAGCTGGACACGATGGGCCGCGGTGTGCTGGTTGTTGTTGTTGGGTTTGTGGCAACGACCTCCCCCAGCCACACACACACACACACACACACAGCTTCGGGGGGGGGTTGATTTTCCATCTGCTTCGCGTTGGCGAAGCGCGAAAGCACTGCAAAAGTGCATCCACCGCCAAAGAGGACCACGCGCTGACACTAATTAATTGAAATATTACCTTACCCTCCTCTCGTTGTATGTTACGCCCCCTGAAGCCCCCATGATTACCCACCGGCATAATTTAAAGCGGTGGCGGTGGCGTACTCGGGATCAACAGAAAAAAGGATGAAGAAGGGAGAAAAAACGAAAAACGGAAAAGGAAGCTCCCGGTAATGCGTCCAAAATAAGTGACCGAAATTAAATGCACACCCGCGGCGGACGGGACTTTACGATCGTGATCGCGATCGGGATGATGATGATGAGGACACACACACGCAGAGCAGGGTAGTGGCGAGTTTATTTTCGCACCATTACTGTGTCGGGAAAGTCGGGACTTCCTCGAGACGGGAACACACTTTTAAGTGTGATCATTATTCATCAACCGCGCCATCGCGAGTTCGATTTCTCTGCCCTTAATTCCTGCCGTTTTTGGGGGCCGGGCTCTTAATAGACCACAGAGAGAACATTAAGTCGCGTGTTAATTATTATTGTAGTGGAGCAACGTGCGAGTGCGATACCGACACCGGCGTCAGTCGATTTCCCGACCGAGTTCCAATCAGCAACCTGCTGCCGCCGGATGGTTGCCCATCTAATTGTCAAAGAAAAGCGATTCATTAGGGCAATTAAAACGTTACAGCAGAGAGTTTATTGTTCTCAACAGCACAAAACGGTTGTAATGGGCCACCGCGTGGGTCAAAACTTCCAGAAACTCAGGGGCCTATAATTATCTTTATGACGTCCTGTTTTCGGTGGACGCTTCGGACGAACCTGCCTGGTGCCGATCGCTGTAACCGAGAAGTGTAATTTCTTGAAGCCCGACTCGGCGCCTCTACTCAGCGCCCCCCTTACGTCGAGGTTGAGAAAACCCATTTCTTACTCTCATTAAACCGGGGGCAGGGCGCAGGGCGGTGCAAGCATAACAAGCAAGGGGACCGCCGCCACCGGCGTGTGCGTCTTACGAAGTAAAAATAGTGAATGAGCCAAAAGCGAAAAAAAAAACACGACAATACAACCTCGATACGGCCACCAGAGGAAAACAACTGCGCCGTGTGCAACACTGACAAGTGATTATGCACCGCGCGCCGACCTGCACTTTGCATGTTTCGTTCACAATTACGACGGACGAACGGACGGACGAAGGCTCGGAAAGAGGACCGGCCCAGCTCCTCCCAGCGCCCGGACTTCTTCCGGACGGGCACATCGGGTTTTCCGGATGCCCGGGCCGCTAAATTCGCTTACAAATTCCAATTACGAAACCGAAAACGTGTTCAAGTGACGCGCGCGAGCGGTTTGTCGAGCGGCGAACGGGAAACGAAATTTGATGATGATGATGATGATGTGGCTGGCTGACAGCGATCAGAAGGTGTGTGCCCCGGTGGTGATCCGCCGAGTCTTGCATAAACACAGTCGGAAAAGTTGGGGTTGACACAAGTCACGGGGAAACTAAACCGTACTACGGAACCTGAGAAGGAAAAATTACCCTTTTTCCTCGAGGGATAGATTAAATGAGGCGGTTTAAATGGTACAAAAAACCGCCAAAGCAGTGTGTAAAGCAAGGAAGCCCGTCCCGGGGTTTTATGCTTCACAACCCGCACCGTAATTCGGGAGTAATTTATCTTCATTTACACTTTCTTTTGTGTGTCGACAATGTTGAATTATAGTTGTTTTATCGCACCCCGTTCGAACCTCTTGCGAAGGTGGTTGAGCGTTTATGGTCAATGTAAAAGAAGGCGAGTCCTCACGCATCGTTAAAGGCACATTCGATTAAAGTTGCAGCCATTTGATTGAAACGATGGCGGCTAATCGCCACTTCAAGCGGGTCACGAGGAAGAAGGCCCGCCCGATAAGCACACACCACACACACAAACACAAAACGTGGCCAAGTTCGAATTTGATTGACGCTTTGATAGTGGTGGTGCGGGCTGGCCGCACGTGTGTGTTATCAGAGACCCCGGCAGATTAAGTGTTTGTTGATTGTTTTCGAAAGTTTGATTTTTCGCCCCAACGGAAAGGTTTGTCCGAAAGTCCAAGGAGTAAGTAAGAATGTTTATTTAAAACAAGGTCTAGATGACGTTAGAAAGGAACAGAACGGAGGAGGGATTGCGTTGCAGCTGGGGCATGATGTTAATGACCTGAAACGTGCAACAACCGTCCAACCGTAGGTCAAACAGTATGTCAATCTAATTCCCCGCCGATCGTAGCTGATAATCCCGCGCAACAGCAGCATCTTCTGCGCAGGCCCCGGTTGGAAGATTACTAATCTACCTGCGAGACGTTCTGAACCCGTTGTTAACCTTCTCACCCGCCCAGAAGCAACCCCGTTTTCGGTCCGACCGGTGGCCAACCATCTGGAACGCCGCCCTACCGCTCTCACGGAGTAAACAGGATGTGAAAAACGCAATTTTCTACGCATTGTACGCCTCAAATTACGCGCGACACATTACATCGGACTGGCCGGCGGACGAACAATTGGGTTGTTTTCCGATCCCAAATTTTACTACGTCGACCGGCGGCACGTCGTGTTCACGACAGCCGTCAAAAATTGGCGTGAACCTCGCCGAGCGAAGAGGGAGAAGACCCTGAGCCAGTCTACCCTCTACGGTGACGAATTAGCATGGCGACGACGGTGAAGGTTGCGGCGGCGCGTTGTGTGGTGGTGGTTGTCGGTGGTGGTACGCAACAACACACACGCGCCGAGGTGGCGGACTGATAATTCCGGTGTGTGGTTCACGTCGCGGCCCACCGTCCGTCGCGCGATTGCGCATTGGGTACGCTGCGGCCCGCTAAACGTTGTTTATTTGTCGATCGTTTCCCGCCGTGCGCACACAAATGCGAACGTCACTGTCGACGTCTCGCCATACGGCGGCAGCGGCGACGGCTGTGTGTCAGGGGCGTTAGAACCGCCCGCGCTGCCCACGACGCTGCGATGCACCGCTACCGTCGGGCACCGCGCAGCCGTGGAAGTCGGTCGGATGAGGTGAGCCAACAGCAACAAAATGGGGGCAAAGTGTTTACAACAACAAGATGTCGCCCTCAAAAGCGAGCCGATGGTTAATCTGCCGTGCAGTGCATTGGAAGCAATGGAGCAAGTGTTTCTCTGTTGGAAAAATACATATTATTGATGATTCGTCGTGTCAATCTTTTACAATTATGGGCGGTAACTTCAGTGGAAGCGCTCGTTGTAGTGACACACGTTTCAAAGGTTCGATTCCCGCAGCGCACGATCGATCAAGAATCCTCCAATAACTCGGCTGAAGGTCAAGTAACATATGGGCTAAAAAGTCCCGAGACTAATCCATAATTAGCGCTAGTCTTATTGTATTCATCGCTATTTCAGTTGGTATTAACCTTTTTTAGAAGTTTAAAAGAAAAGAAAGTTTTTAAACTTCCATGACAAGTTGTATCAAAAACAGTTTCGTGTTTTAATTTTACACTGCTTCTCGCTTGAGTAGAATACCGTTCAAGCAAAGCAATGGCTTGGAAAGTGTCATAAGAACTTCGCTCCATCAGAAACAACAATAAAACGTTGGTTTGCTGACTTCAAACGTTTTGGTTGTAGAGACACCGATGATGCAGGACGCAGTGAACGTTCGCAGTGAAGTCAGAAAATCAGAAAACATTTACAAAAAATCGATAAAATCGATTTAAAAGACCGAAAAGGGAAGATACGCAGTTTAATTGACATTGTAAAGATATCAAAAGAACGTGTTGGCTATACGTGGTCTGTTCAAACCAATTCGTGACTTTTGGGTTTTTATATTGGTTTATTCATGAATATCTATTTTGTCCCCTTCAAAGTAATCCCCATCAGATATTATACACTTGTGCCAATGTTTTTTCCCATCTTCGAAGCACTTCAAAAAATGATTTTTGTGATCTTGTTCAGCTCCTTCGTCGATGCCGGCTTTATCTCTTGAATAGTAGCCTAGCGTTGTCCTTAAATGGTCCCCTTCAGTTTCCGGAACAAGACAAAGTCACAGGGAGCCAGATCTGGGGTATACGGTGGCATCATTATTGTGTTGTTATGGCCAAAAATTCGCCCATAAACAACGGGGTGTGAGTTGGGACACAAAAGTAAATTTTTGTTTTCCTACAAATCAAAAAAATTGTTTGGCTCTTGAAGGATATGATGTTGATCAATTAACCCAATATTGATCCAAAAACCACGATTTATCCCTTAGGTACGGGACTTTTCATCCGATGTGTTAGGGTTATGCCAGTCAGTTGGGCCAAGTAAAGGTACAGTTTGTGTGGTGTTTATGGAAGTGCTTACAAACAGTACCTCAACAAATAGGCTGATTTTAATATAAATTCCAATATCCAATAAATATTTTTCTATTCCTATTGTGATATGGCTTCGATGATCCTAACAAGACGTAACAAGTACATTGGATACTCTCTATAAATCCCTCCTCTGAAAGTCACCAAATTCTTGCTCAATCGAGGTTCTGGGCTTTTGGGATTTCTTCTTAAGTGGCGTTTGCATTACCCGCGAAATTCACGAGTCAACTTATCTGCGGATAAGTCATTCGCATAACCAACCTAGTGCCGGAAAGGGAACGCATTTTTGGCTCTTTCGACCACCCGTCCGTCCGGTCCCCCGCCATCCCGCGGGACGGAGAACGAACAGCAACAGGCTCAACAAATATTGACGAGAAATTAGTTCAAGAAACAACGTCGTCCACACGACGAACTGACCCAGACCTGTGTACGGGCCGCGGGGTGGTGATGTGTTATGACGGGCCACATTATTGCCGCTATTGTTCTTGTTGTTGTTGTTGTTGGCCCTCATTCTAGTCCACGTGCCACACTCACACACAACCACACACGCACCCACTTGATGGTCGGTCCGGTGCGTTTCGCGCGTGTGAGTGAATGAACAAACGCAACAAACAACGCGGCACGACGACCACAGTGACACACACTGACACTTGCGCTGCGCTTCCCCCTTCTGGTTGTTTTTTTCCTACTTGGGTCCACCTATCCGAAAGACGCACACACAACCGACGGCGCGGCCGATTATTGCGCGGTGGTTCGCTTGGCCACCATTATGCGCGCCGCCGATCGGAACACGACGGCGTCGGGGTGGTGGTGCGCAAAACCCCACCAAAAACAACAACCATAAAAGAACTAGACCCAGGGGGTCGCAACCGCTTCGAGGCGCATCTCCGCCGCGTATGCTGCTGCTGCCGTTTGCGGTTTGTGCGGTCATCGAGCGACAGGATGGCATTCAAAACAGTTAACCTAAATTAATCGCCTCTTTTCGGTGCACGCACACAAACGAGCGGCCGCGGCCTCGCTCTCTGTCCCCATCTCAGTAAGGCAAAGGCGCTAATGATGGCGCCACAGGAGAGTCACGCAATTCCCAGTGAACAATTTTGAGTGCCCGAGCCCGAAATTTCACGTTCCAGCTCACGGTTCGTTTACGATCCTATACGATTTCTTTATGGGTCGCTTGCTGTGGTTCGCCAGTGGTTCGCGAAAGGGCCCAACTGAAGGAACGTGAAAAATGAACTCTCGAGCGTGCCCCTTGTCTCCTCCCTCTTTTCTATGTGTCCCCTCTCTTTCTTCGTATTCTCCCATTTTCTTTCTCTTCTTTCCCGACCCCAAATAAAATAGTTCGTGGTTTTGATCGGTTCCAATTCGGTATATTTTCTCTCTCTTTTTTGGGATCACTCTTCACTCTTCACTCTTAACTTTTCACTATCGGTCGTCGTGGTGCTGCGTATTAAACGATGCCGACACTTGTTGTTGCATGTTTTGTGTTGGAATCCCATCCATAGTTTAGTTGGACATCTGAAACGAGCAAAGTGAAAACTTTTGAACATTATTTGAACATTACTGAACACTGTCCAATAAACTTACCTTTATTATTTCTATCAGCAACATGATGGAACGAAAAGCACGCACTTCCACTTCACACGGGACACAAAATTGACTGGAAAATTCATCTCGGACTTAGAATTTTTTCTCGACCTCGCTGTCTCTTTTTTTCTATTCCTTTTCCTTTTCCTCATTCGTTCGTCTTTCACATGCTCGCGTTCGCTTCGCCCTTCCGCCCTTCACTCTCCTGGTAAATGAAACCCACAAGCTCGCGTTTGGCCCGTCTCGGCTCTTCTGCCCTTCCATCTCCAAGTAATTCAAACCCACAAGCTCGCGCATGAAACTCCCTCCTCTCGTGGTTTCTTCCGCTCTTTTCCGCCGCTGCCTACGAGCGGACCCTCATGAACCGGCCCCCTTGCCCCTTCTCGGCCTCGTCGCAGGCAGCGGGGGTTCGGTTTCAGCCTTCCTCATCCCTTCCTCAGGCGGAGGGGTACCTCGGGCACTCAAAATTGTTCACTGGGAAGATGGAGGCGCGTGCGACTCTCGTCGTTGAGCGTTGAGATCACAACCAAGCCACCCAGCGACAGACCCAGCGACAGATTCGCAAAAGTTCCGTCGCGTCCGCCGCGACACCTACACAACCCAACCGTGACCACATACAACGCGAGCGCCTTGCCACAAATCTTTTTGCCCCGTTGGTTTTTGCGTTCCCAGGATTTCGCTAATTGCTATCGGCCGAGAGGAGGACCGCAATTCGCGCAATGGCGTCGATCACTCGAGTGCGCAGAGGGGTTCGTGTCGTGGCCAACAACAACCCAAACGCATGTCAATAGGCGTGGGGTGGTTCTATCAAATCCGCGCGGTGACTTTTCCGCGACGCTGATAACAGGGCGCAGGCCGCGGAAGAATGGAGTGCGCGGGGCACTGTGGTCAAACGTCGTCGGTGCAGTTCGCGTGCAAAACCCCCCCCAGGGCGGCACCACCACCGGCGTCGTTTGCCTCTAATTACTCAACCAGATTATTTGTTTGGTCCTGTGGTCTAAAATTACACCACCAGCCGTTTTTCGTGCCCGGTGCGCGCTTGTGCCGTCTTCTTGTGTTACGTTTGCCGATTTAATTCCATTTTTCTTTTCTGTCTGCCCAGACGAGGAGGTGCAATCACAGTTTTTGCGCAATCGGATATGGCTGCAAAGTGGCCCTACGGTGGCCAAAAAATATCGGGAATCGGTTTTCGAAACGAATTCCGCGGGCTACGTATGTTCGATTTTTTTTGCGGCGACATGTCAGTGACTTATGGTGAAAAGTTTGGCCATTTTGAGTAATCAGTCGATTTTTGGCAGCTGTTTTGCTTGGATGTGTTTTGTCTCACCAAAACTGTAAGCAAAACGGTTTACATTCGACCAAACTTGGCTTTTCGACGTTCACATCTTCTCGGCCATCTGAAAAAAATTTGAACAACCGATAAGCGCTGCTTTTGGTCTTAAAAGCTTCACCATAAGCCACAGTCAATATTCAGAATGCTTCCACGCTTTTTATTTCGTTTTTCACACAAAATTTGATAAAGATTCTTAGCCATCCATTTCTTGGAAGAGACCAAAATCGACGATAAGCTAAATCTTATCCAAGCAAAACAGCTGTCAAAAATTGACTGATCACTCAAAATGGGCGAACTTCTCACCACAAGTCACTGATATGTGTAGCAAGCTAACGCCATGGATATACGGAAGATCGGATACACGTAGCCCGCGTAATTGCGAAATTGTTCAAACATTTTGAACACACCTTCTTGTACATTCTTCGTTTCGACTCCTGTCTTCAACTATTAACTGGAAAAGGTGTCCACGGAGTGGTCTCTTGAGATTAGCGATTTGCCAGAAGTCACAGTTTGTTTGGCCAGAAGTCACAGTTTGGAATTCATACTGCACCGTACAACGATAATCAAAGAAAGCTGTTTACCATTATTTTTTGAGTAGAAAGATACAGAAACGGGAAAAGTTTTGTAGTAGAACTGATCGTTTTGTACATATGCTAACTCAACTCTTCTTTTTGAGCAAATCTCCTATTTTGAGCGACTTTTTGGTCGACCTTATTCTGTTGTTGCATTATTGTTTTTTTGCGTTCACAGCAATAAGTTCATGATAACTTTTGTCATACTTTTTACCAGAATAGTACACACTACTTGAGTTATCTTCCGATCGTGTACCGACTAATAAACTGCTTTGAAATACAAAGTGCAGCCGTTTAGGAGGGAGTGTTATCAACAGTACGTGACTTCAAATGAATCTCCCAACGTTCCAAGTCAACAATAGACTAGTTTAGTTGCTTCTTCTACTAAAGTGAATGGGCTCACAACCTATCAAGGTTTATTGGCGCTGGAAAATTCTTTATTCCCGATCTCCGACAAACGGCCGTGAAAGTTAACGTGTGATTTAATAACAAATAATACACGACGACTCCAATGCAATTCCCGCCGGCATGAAATCGACACCGCCATTAGTCAGGTCGCTTCGTCGGAAAATCGTCTCACCGAAAGTTCCCCGGCAACAGGCCCGCCGTCGGGCGGCGGTTGTTCTGTATTAATTTCTCCGTTCAATCGCAACTCCCGCGAGAGCCCAACCGAACGCAAATGAGGAATTTTCCCGACATATTTTCTTTCTGTTCCCCTCGCCGACGAAGTCAACGGTTCATTAGGTTAACAATTTAAGCGGAACACCACGACCCCGATACGACGAGTATCGTGCCACACACCCGGTCCGGTCCGGCCGCTCTTCTTCTCCGTCTCCCGAACGAAACCTACCCTCGCGTAGCAGCCTACAACGGGGCCAGATTCGAGGAAAAGCGCCCTCACCGGGCGATGACACGTTTTAGGGGAAGCGCGGGTTTTCCACGAACTATTACGAACGGACGTTTGTTTGCGTAATTTCCCGGAAGGAACTGCGGACCCCGCGGGCTGGATCTCGTGGGCGCAAAAAAACGGTCAGATTAACGATATACACGTCGCGCGGAATTTCGCGCCGGCACGTGGAAACTCCGTCACTGTCAATATGGGAACGGGAGGAAATGGGAGGCAAATTGTTTAAAATTCATTTTCATTCATTTCGTACCAATAGCGCGCCCATGATGGTGAACACCATCATCCGAAAGACGGACGAAAAGGACGATAATTTCTTTTCGTCCTGCACCAGCACCGGGCCGGTGGTTTCGAAGGCAAAACTTCAAATTCCTCCCATACACACAGCTTCGGTTGTCGGACGCAGAAGTAAGCTTCTACTCCCGCATTCAATCCGTCCTCCTCTGGTCGCTTGCCTGGTCCGCTTTCGCCGGATCCGTCAGAATGCCGATCGGAAGCGAAAGCTCGAGAGGGATGCAAATTGATGCCAAGGAAGGCGGCCAAAACAAAAAACGACGCCGCTTATCGCATTGTGACCTCTCAGCCCTCAGACGACGATTACCCCCCGGCCTGGGCGGAGCGAGTAAAATTTAATTAATACGAAAACCCGGTGGGGCGGCGTTCGGCGCTCCTTCCGTCCGTCCGGTGACAATCCGAGGAATCGATCGATTAAGGAGCGGGCGTGGGGTCACAGGCATGGGAAAAGAATTGTGCAATTCTCGCAAGGACGACGCAACACCGCCAACGGAAAGTTTGCGCTTCGTTTGGGCTTCCCTCGGCGCACCGGACACCGGTGGACGTAACTCTCACAGGCCCTCTGCCCCTTTGAAGTTTGCTGGGCCGTCTCGAGGACTTGGTGGTATGTGGAAGCAAGTCGTTGGCCAGGTAATGATCATAAATGTCACACACCCTCCCGGTGAACCTACCTTGGTTTTTGCGATTTTTTCATGTCCAATTCACCGACTCCGCCGGTCGTCCCGAGCGACGACGCGGACGCGGACAGTGCCGATGAAGACGGGGGGAATGATGGGTACCGGCTGCTCGATAGGAACGATGACGATAATGACGGTCCCGAGGATGATGGGTAGGACGAGGAAAATGCCGTCGTCGTCGTCGCTGTTGCCGCTGCTGCTGCTGCTGCTCCGGTTCCGGTTCCGGTTCCCGGTGCGTACGGGTGGTGATAGTTGCTGCTGCTTTTGTTGCTACTTCTCATTGCGCTAAACGCCGCCTCTAAGCATCCTCCTCGCTGCCGTCAGCAACAGATCGTCTTTCGCCGGCATCGATGATGATGCTGACGCGGGCGCTGCCGGACATACTGCCCGAGCCGCACAGATGACGATGATGACGATGATGATTTCTGTTTTCGCTCGCGTAATCAAAGCACACGCACACACACACAGGCACACCCACACAGAAAATAGAAAAACCCAACAATCGGCTACGTCAAACAGCCCCCACTCGGGGCCGCCCCGTTCGCGAAATCGATCGATCGATTTGCTGCTGCTGCTGCACGCACACACACCCAGCCACGTGCCGCGCACACACACCGCAGCACTTGTGTGCTATTGTGCTGCTGGGCACTTTATTTGCTTTATTGCTTTCGGCTGTGTTGTCGCGGTGGACAATTTTTCTCCTTTCACTCTTCACGCAATGCACGCAAGGATAATGCACCACAGGATAAACCGCCTAAATGGCGGCAATATTATGCTCACAGCGCACTCACACACGCATAACCACCACCACTACTGGTGCTGCTGGAGGCTACTCTGATCGACGATGCCGTTTCACTTTCTTCACAACTTATTCCACCACCGATCACAGTGTGCACAGAGGCAGGGTGCACAATAGGCACCCAGGAACACACACTCGGGGAACGGGTTCCCCCCCGCGGCACTTACTGTTGCGGAGACTCTCCTATTGCTCAATGGGATTTCTCAGAGACACGGGCTACTTCTCTGACTGGCGCGCGCGTGCGTTTAACGAGATGCGCCGTGCACTTCGTGATATTCGTGAGTCGAATATTCTTTCACCCTTTTCCTTTCACTCACACGCACGCACTCTCTGCCTGACGGTGAGACGAAAGGGAGGTTTTGTTTAAAAAATAAATGTGTCCGCAAAATCACAATGCTGCTTTAATCACTGTTGCCAACCCGATGATGCTTTTAAGGAGCCGCACTGTTAACGCTCTCTGTGTGTACTAACTAACTCTTCTCGTGCTACGTGCGCGGCCGCCCGTGTTGTAGGCATGGAGAGCGCGGCGCACACTATGTTAACACAACAAACACACGCACACACACACACACGCCACACACACTGCCGCGCGCGGCTCTCGTGTCGTGCTGTGTTGTTGTTGTTTGATCACCTGCCTGCTACACGCACACACCGATACACACAATACACGAACGTATCTCGCCTACTGCGCCGGCCAATGGGGAAGGGAAAAAATGGATTTAGGTTAAAACTGGAACTTTGACTCTTTTTCGACATCAAATTGTGGTGAGCGACGATCTAAGTGTCCTCCGACTCTTATGTGGTCTTGTGGTCTCCGTTTGTGAACGATTGCCACTCTGTGTCTATTGCTTTTCACTCAGTAAACCCACACGCGTCACAGTCCACAGAGTCCACAATCCATATGCACACACGCACTTCATCCGGTCCGGCATCCTTTCTCCGCTGGCCGCTTCGAGACCATTTTCCACCGTCCGCTGGGAGGCTGCCTACAATGAAACAAAAGAATGAAAATCAGTCCAAAGGAAACTTGAACGGTAAGGCAAACGGGGCGGAAGGGGAATTCCGGCCCGTCGTAGACGCCTCCTCCCCGCTGCTCTCCCTCTCTCTCATCTCTGTTATTTGTTCATAATCAAGAGCAAGATATGAAATCTCGTGTTGGCGAGCCTTCGACCGGTAGGGAGGGTGGCGCTAGGAGCAGTAAATCTCCCTGGGAAGATGTGGGAACGGATGGAACCGGAACCATGTAACAGATGGCTAGATTTTCTTATTATTGCTTTTAACCAAACCACAGAAATGATGTCGAACCCGTACATCGTGGCCAACATTGATACGGAGCACAGCATGGCATACATCCCGCTGCAGCACCACCCTTGATTGTGTTCTGAAGTTGCCCTTCATTGCCACATTGATATGAGACATCAGTAGTAGAAGGGAACTGAGTGCTCAAGACCAATTGCCCTCTGACACAATTGGGTTGGATTTGCGTAGGGATCGATGTTATAATTATGAACAAATTAAACAAAACTTTAAAGAGGAGCTGCATCATTAACCCTTTTCGACCGTAAATCAAGCCAACAAATTCCTGACTTTGAGAAGGTTCTTCTCACCACATCGAAATGTTTACCGAAAAGTGTTTCAAAAACACAAACATAACTTCAAAGCGCGCGAGCGCTGCGGAAGCATAAAATGTGCTCCATTCAACACATCCTCAAACTCGAGTCTCGAGTTCTTTTTATATTTCACTGGAGGAGAACAATGTCTCGTTCTGCTGGTGACACTTTCTTCGCCGCCCGAGAAAATAATGCCCCATAGCGTGTGTGTACTCCTAAAATGGTGGCAATCCTTCTTCACAGTGCCACTAAAAACCCTGGCAGTTTGGCTCCCTTCCGATTGGCTGCACCGAACACAGCTGTCAACGAAATCGACACAACCGTCCGGATACGAACGGTTAAGCTTTCGTCTTCACCGAACCCTGAAATCGTACGCACGGTAGATATCGTAACCGGGATAATCAACGGTGTCATTCCGTCGTCCCCGGAACGGAAGCGCCACAACAACGGAAGCTTCTCACCCGGGGCAGGTGCTCTTTTGCTACAATCCTGCACGGCTAGAAACTGCCAAGAACTGCCAACCTTCTTCGCTACACGGGTTTTAACTACATTTTTATGCGTTCGTGGCTCGTGACGGATGCAACAGGTTCCCACACCGAGCGAGAAATTAATTTTCCTCTTCCGAC
>NW_026453953.1:0-19411 GCF_943734635.1 Anopheles cruzii
CTACAACCCGTGCACGGGTTGTAGTTGTCCATGTCCTGCGAGCCCCCGCGGGCCACTTCACCACCGCCCTGCCGCGTATTAAGTGTGTCTCCATTTTCCGGGCAGCGTTACTTTATAACGTGCCCGCTCGAGAGGACGATCAAAGGACATTATTTCTTGAGCAACACTCTCGGCCGCTCGCACCTTCGCGGCGTGTCGGTTTTCTGTGGCAGGTGCCAGGGGTGGCCAAGACATTCCGGTGCGCTGTTGAGGAAGGCACCAACATGGCACTGCCACGCGCACCAAATGGTCGCCAGAAACATCGCCAACAGCAGTGTCGATGACGGTGTCGTGCGATGTTTTTCTTTTTCCTACCAAGGTGCTCTGTCCTTCGGCACGTGGCCGCGTTCGGCTGTACGTATGTAAATGGTGTTATTAATAAACACAAAATATTGAACGAAATACCACACCGAAAGGGGATGTTACTAAATCGTTGAGCAAATGTGTCATGGTATTTAATTGTTTTAAAGATATTTCTACCAAAAAACTGACCCACAGATTGCCAATCATTTGGTTAGCTATACTCGGAAAAATGTCCATTGTTTTGCGAAGAATTCTCTGTAAGTTCCCCTGAGATGAATTTTAAGGCCGACGAATCTATTTCATTCTAGTGAATTGCTCAAATTATGATACAAAATATCAAGCAAATCTGACCCACTTCCGTAAGTAAACCAAATTGGCGACCCTTTAGGCAGAAAGCAATGTTTCTTGAAAATCAATACAAACGGTAAACATACGTATACGAAGAGTACAAAAAATGCGAGCATCAATTTGCCGTTAGAAGAAAAATCGAACCCAACCAGTGAAACGTAGTGATTGATATCATCGGTTAGTACCTGCCCGTCCAATCAACACTGTCATCAACACCTCATCAAGCTGGATCGTTGGTGAAAAACTGCGCATCGTAACATTACTTTAAATTGAAGGTAAAAGCACAAACACTGCGCGCCGGTGTGATGTAAATATCTTACCACACACGCATCGTAATGAGCGGAGTAGTTAGCATTAAACGATACCCACAAGTATCTCTCGTGCGATGCTTCTACTTGCGCCGGTTAGACTAAAAATAACAGTCCAACAATTCCGACGGCCAACAAACCTGCCTACAGGAGCAGCAGGAACCAGAACCGTTTCTGTACTGTGGCCGCCTGATCGGAAATGGAACGCAACCGAAATCGAAATCGCATGCCAGCTGATATTTTGTGGAGTGTCTTTGTGGATTCTTCGTTCCAGGAGTGGCCTAGAGCCGGTTCCTAAAACCTAGCACAATGAACCACATATTAATGTCAAAAATGTGCCATGCCTAGGAACCATTCGCAATGGGCACAATAATTGAAACAATAAATAGCCTCGTAAAGGCACGGCGAAAGTACCGATAAATGAATGCCATGAAAAATCGACCGGAAATGGCATGAAAATTCTACCAAAATACAGGTGAAGAGGTTTCTTGTTCCATTGATTCAATGGATGGAGAATTAAACGTTGTTTAAGTATTTCTAAAAGTTTGAAATCTTGTTTCATGTCATGTTTATGTTTTATGCTTCTTGCCTGATGTTTATGTCTTATTCAAATTCAAATTCAAAGTACAATATATTAAGAAACATAGAACATAACACACACAAATAAAAAGACATATTGAAACGGAATAACATTAGAGTAAAAGATTAAAATATATTTCAAAAGTTTGTAATGTAATGTGAACAAACTTCTTTTCACTAATTACTAAATACCTTAAATCCATAATAAATTAACATCGTCTGCGAATTTTCACTTAGCGATTACCTGTGTTACCGATTAACTGGATTCACCAACAAATAAACACCGAACGCAAAGCGTTAAGTGGCGCGGCAATTACTTTATCACTGATTTTAGCCGCGACAGCAAGTACCTTCTACCCAACCCAACCAACCTGAGGTGTAAACCGGCCCATTCGCGATTGATTTATGCGTGTTGCATGCGTCGAAACAGTGTCGGGCCGGCTCTCGAAGCCACTCGGAACATGGAATCACCATCACCATAATTGTCACCATCATCAGCGCCATCATCAGTGGCCAGCGCCGCGTGTCATATCGAACTCATGAACTTACAACGCGAAGCAGTCATCGGGGTCACCGGCGGCCCACCATACATCAGCGGGCCATCGAACGGTACGGGCCATTTCCTCCCCGCCGGCACGAGGTCCCACATCTAATCACTAACGACATCATCGTGACCGTCCGTGGGTCGCCCGGACACCGCCCGAATGCGACCCTTTCTGTGGACCGCGATCCCGACCGCTCGGTGCACGTGGCTACAATTATCCCAAAGAGAGTGATAATTATGTTTACATGCCGCGCCGTGCCGCTGGAAGGACACTGGAAATTGGACTCCACCCTCGGAGCGACCCACGGGCACCACAGAAACGGTTATTGGCTTCCTGGCCAACACACACACGCACACATTCGAAGCCTCTAATGGGTGGCGGGCAGCGGGCACATTTCTCAACAACTACATTTGCCACCGGCCAAAAGGGGGAAAATCACGTCGCGTCCCAGTGCGACATCCGGTTCACTACCGGTCCGCCGCCCCATTAACGTGACGTCGGGTGCACTCGACGAACACGAATGCCTGCCGTTGCTGCATGTGCAACATGCATTCACGCACAGCTGACAAAGCAGGTCCTGGGTTGGGACTACCAAAAAGGGATCCACATGTTTCGCTGGCTTCGTTGTGCGGCCCGACGATTGAAGGGGACTACGCAAGGAGCACAAAAAACCACCCGCTGTATAATGAGAAACATTAAAAACCATACTATTCGGTGGCCTCCTTTTTTTTCGGGGGGGGCTGTTCCCGCTCCAAAAAAGCCCACAGCGAGTGGCACAGCGAGTGGCCCGGCGATTTTGTTGCCGAATGCCTATTGAATGCCCCGCCGGTGACCGCTGTTCCGGAGGTTGTTAAGGCTCGCAGTAAAAGGCTCGCAACATGCTCGCCAGCTCGTCGACCAGCCCATAACATGGCGCGGCACATGGCGTGCCGGGGCCTTCCGAATTGACAAGAAATTAATTAAAATTTAATACACTCCATAGCACACCGGCAGCGAGCAGCCAACAATGAACTGGCGCCGGGCGGAAAAGCTTTAAGTGCTTTCGTGGGCCGATCTTAAATATTTAATCTCGAGCCAATAAGACGCTGGTGGCGGCGCAAAGCGAACGGAGCTCGGAGTGTTCCTTCAAAGCTTATCCGGTGCTTGGATCAAGATGTTTTAAAATGTGCTTGCTTGTTTCATAATTTAAACAAGAAAGTATTAACGCAACTTTTCAATATTTTCTCATCAAATACACGTATATGTGAAATGTGAGATTCTTTAAAACAGTCGACATTTGTGCGTGCATCGAATTTTCATTCAATCCATTTCTCATTTATAGTCATTTTTAATATAGAGATCCAATGCATCTGTGGCCAGTGGCAGAAATTAATTTCCTCTCCCGTTTGCAACGAACGAAAAGCCACTCTAGCCATCCATCCCAACCACATATTGGAGCTCAACGGGCGGGAAAAACTTTCGTGGAAAACTGTGTTTCAGTTAACTCACCGACCTGGACAAATCACTACCAACCGCCGCGCTTAATTACCACCGACCACTGGAACTCTAATCGTGGCTGTTACTCAAGTTTGCGGGACCTAAACCCCGCAGGCACACTCCGGTCCGGATTGAGAAATCAGCTCGCCCGAGCCACCTGAGCCGAACCGAACAAGCAGGGCTTCGGTGGAGAAAACTCCCGAAGAAAAGTCCGTCACTTCACTAGGGCATCGCCGCAGTACACCCCCGGAGAGAAGTAAATCGAACCATTTTCCAACATAACGGAACGGAAGGAAAACTTTTCCTTCTGACACACCGCAGGATGGAAGCCTGGAACGACGAAAGCGCCACATCATCATCGGGGACGAGGACGCTACGAAGTTCGAGCCAATCGATTGAAACATAGCGTGTGCCGAGTAACCTCCATGCCCTCGGTTAACCCCACGGAGCTTGGCCCGTGTCCACGTGGCTGGCTTCCGGTAATTACTGTTGCTGGTTTTATTGTTTTATATCAATTTACATTTTCCACCGTTTTCGTTGTGTTGTTAGTCGGTTTCACCCGGTGGTTTTTATTCGCCACATGACTGTATTTTGTTTACTTCCTCGTAGGGCTCGTAGGTTCGTGTGGGAATTTACATCCTAATAGTGGTACATTAAATGTTAAAGAAAGGCACTGTGCTGATGGTGCTGAATAAAGAAAAATAATAATTCACTTTAAGAACATGCGATATGTTATAAAAAATGGCTCTAACGTCGGTACTCGCCGTGTCGTGACCGAATTGGATTGCTTCATTTAATGGGTTCATGATTTTTTCACTTCAAACCAACGTTCCCCCGTTGGTGCTTCCGGTCGATTAGGTCGAGCTCGATGTGGGGAGCCAGTAGGAGGATGTTTTTTTCCAATGTCACAAATCGGAGATATTTTATGCTTCCCACATACACTGACTCTCCCACATTCAATCAACGAACGACAGAGAAGGCGTCACCGACACTTGTTGATAAACCGAGCGACACGTGAAATTATTCAGCCGGTTACACTTCGGCACACTAATTGGGGTGAATAGTAAATATACATCAATGTGACACACATTTTTGCAGTGACCACCCTTAACGCTTCGGAGAGCTTGCCATGTCGGGCACACTAATGATTCGTTCGAGCAACCATCGCACTTGCTGAACTGTTCTGTTACTACAGGGTGGGGCATTGGAAGCATTTGTTTATTTAACAATAATGTATTAAAAATTATTCTTTCTTATAATCTGTTATTTTGCCCCAAGGAGATTTGGTATAATCGCTTTTTTAAGATATCGTTCAAATGGGCACTTCTGGACTTTTGTCGGCGTTTTTCATCACCTTGACTAATGTATCGGCGAATATGGCGGAAATTCCTTGGCAAATATTGTTCTTGAACCCTAGCTATAGTACTTGGAATTTTGGCGTTAGAATGGATTTTAAATAACCACATAAATAAAAGTGTGGTGGCGGCAAGTATGATGATCGCGGTGGACAATCAAAATCGCCATTTCTCGTTATCAGTTAGCCCAAGGAACAATGGTCGTAATAAGTTGATTGTTAGTTGAATGGTGTGTCGTCTTCCTGTTGGAACCAGAAATCGTCGATTGAGGCATCGCAAAATCCGTTATCATGGCCTGCTCGATCTGCGCAAATAGCACTTCAAACAGTGCCTTTTTGGTCGTAAAGAGGCTGCTGTTGAGTAAGCTGAGGGTTTTCGATAGCATCAAACCCACAGCTTTGTTTCTTTACGCCTCGGATGCTCCTTTAAAAGTTAAAAAAAGACTGTAAAACATGCCACAAACCTGAGCAAAGCTTGCATCCCAAGCAGCGCGGTGCGAAATAGGTCGCTCATAATTAATAGGTAATTTAAAAATCGATTGCAATATTCAATCGCCCATTCAAGCGTACCCGTTAAAGGCTCCACTGGCTACGCGGCCAGTTATAGGAGTAATCCCGTCCAGATCTACGTGCCACCCTGTTGGACCCACAGACCAATAAACTAATGAGGTTTTTCTGAAAACTACCGGTTACAGCGCGTGCCGATGAGGGCTTCCTGGGCCTCGGACCTTTCCACATGAACTGCTGATGGCCAACGCCCGGCCACAATCAGTCGAGTAAACCGCAGTGTAAAACAAACACGAAACATGCCCATCCGGGCCCACAGATCAGAGAGCCCACAATCGATTGAGCCTCCCTGCCGTTAAGCCCCACCAATCGTCCGCTGTGCCGTCGCTACCAATCGGGAACCATTGAGCCCTTTTTATGCGCGCTTTGCAGAACGCGGCTGAAGCGATTCAATTATTGTCACAAATTGCATCCTAATCCACCCGCGTCCCGTAACGAGTCCCATTAACGCACGCACGCACGAACATGTGGGAATCGGCGGGAAACCGGAACCGTGGCCAGGCGATGGAAAATTAAATGCAAAGCCGTGCCAGAGCTCCCGCGAAACAACAGCCAAAAATTACAGTCACAACGAAAAATGAAGGAAAAACAATAACACCTACAAACACACACACACAGGACCGGATCGAAGGTCAACCAGGGTGCCAGGATGGAAACCCGAAAATTGGGAAGGGAAAAATCTGGCACCCGGGAGCGCGTTCGAGCATAAGGCAGCATAAAATAACACACTCTTCGGTGAAACCCACGGGAAAAACGGGAGCACCCGTCCGGGGACTTCCGATGTTGAGGCAATTATTTTACGCTTCGCCCCATAATTCACGGCACCACCACCACCAACCCGGCCAGAACAGTGCCACCTCCGCCATTAATCGGTACCCTTCTACGGCCGTAATCGTTCAAATCTGTTCCGTTCTATGTTTTGCTGCTTTGTTTATCCCATTGTTTTGGTTTACCATTTCAGCCTCCGCCGTGAGAGGGGTGGTGGTGGTGTGCCCCGAAAAAGTCATAAATATATAATTACACCCATCTCGAAGGGAATAAATTATTCCAACCCCAAGCCGGGATGAGCGCAACCCACAGCACAGCCGCCCCACAATCATCCCGATCCCGATCGGTTTCGGTGTGACATATTTCAATATAATAAACATCATTCTGGGGACCGCACCACCCCCCCGTGGCACACGCCACCTTTCGAACCCACCCGAGCATGATTAGTGTTTTCCGAATCGATTAGAAGCGATAAAACTGCAATAGTGGCAAATTTGCAAAAACATTATACAACCCACTCAGCCACCACTCAGCGGGCCACCCACGGGCGCGTTCCCGGTGTCCGCCATCCTACACACTCCCCGCACGCCGCACGGCTGGCTGCATATTTGTTTAGGACGGCGAGGCGCGGTCCGGCACCCAGACCGGCCAAGGTCCTGCTGAGGTTCACCGGAAACAGGAAACTAATCAGGAAGGGTGGTCGGGTCGGTGGAGGACGTAACGGGGGGGGCGGAGGGGAAGTGGGGTAAAAACCTAATCATCAGTTAGTTGCCCACCGACGGCGACTATCCGAACCCTTTTCCGATCGGGTGTTTGCGATGCACACCTAATGCACCGGTCGGCCAGGTGCACCAACACACACAATCAGCACAATTGGCCGGGGCCGGGGGGATAGGCGTTACCGATAAGCGATGGATCGTGGCCTTCGGGGTAGTCGCTCAGGTGCCTAACACTCGACCGCCAGTAAGTTAGGCCGATCCAGGGGGGTCGGGGGCCCGATTACTAAACGACTGCCCAGGTCTATGGTGGCTAAGCGGCTGATAACACATTGCCCCTCAGGTCCCCATGGCCACACTCCTGCCCACTGCCCCGGTGGGGCTGATAAGGCCGGGGTGTGCGTTGAGTGGGTTGTCTTCAATTTCTATCGCAACGACCGACGGGCGCATCGGTGTGCCGATGAAGTTGAGTCTATTTTCCAGACCGACCCGGGGATTGACTCAGCCAAGGCAGAGGCACCAAAGAACGGCCGATTACAGGACGCAATTGGGTAATTAAATTCCAGTGTCCTGGTAAAGGAAAACGTCGTAAAAGTGTCAAGAGTTTACGAATGCCTAGCATTCAAAATCGCTTCCATAATGGCACAATTTGGAACAAAGCTGGCAAAGATTGTTATTTGCTTGAGGTGTTTATTGTAAAACTTAGAAAAATATCAGCTCCGTCTTCTTCTAGTTAATTTAACTGAACTAAACTTTGTTACGAAAATTCAATCATCCAGGCTTAGACCTTTTTTTCGACGTGAGGCTTTCTTTAACATGTTTCAACTCTTCGTAACCCATTTTCTACAACGAAAACCGTAGAATAAAGCTGTATCTTAATTTGAGGCCATTGCCAACATCTCTTTGCCAGCATCAATTTAGTGTCATTCACACCAAATTTGTCCCGTTTATACCTTTGTTAGAATGTTTCGATGTATTATACATAATGTGGTCTGTTCAAACAACATCGTGACTTTCGAATTTTCGCTTCTACTATGTATGCGAACTTATGTTCGATTTTTTTATGCTGGCATGCTGTCCCACGTATACCTACAGGGTGTTTCATTAAGACTTAGAGATAGAAATGTCAAATAGAAATAACTCCGCCAATTTTGATTCGATTTTAATAAATGAACAAGATTTTTCTAGGGTATAGGGATGTTGTTTATTGATAATTTACTCACAATACAATATCGTTCAAATGACTGCCTCCATTAGACACACAAAAAGTGGTCCTTTTTTGGACATTTTTCATTGTTTTTGACAACATTCCGGGCATAACAGCAGCAATTTCCCCTATGATGTCAGCTCTTAGTTCTTCAATAATCTTCGGTTTTGTGGCATACACCTTACGCTTCAAATAGGGAAATCACAGAAAGAAGTCAGAAGAAATTCGGCAACAATAAGCACGTACAGCTTTCACAGTTATCCCAATAGAATGATTATTTTCAATGTAGAGTGCTACAATTTCAGTCCGCTGTTTTACAGCAAATTTATGACAAAAATGGAATACATTGACGTTTTAGAATTTGATTGTTTCAGATTTGACCGATTTGAAAAACGAAGAAAACATGGCGAAGTTGGCATATCAATCTCTAAGTCTTAATGGAACACCCTGTATATTATTAATCATTTGCAATGTTTAAGTAAATTTTTAAGAATTTTTGGCAACATGTGGTCTGGCTTGTCTTCAATTTTGACATTTTTACAAAATAAAGGATCAATTGCATCAAACAAAATTGTATATTTTATGTGAACAACGGTATTAAATGGTCTGTTGCAATTGCAATTGCTGCAAATAAATAAGTAAATCTCATGGGAATTACTTTCAACGAATGAAAAGTAGACAGTCAACATTAAACAAAAAGTCGTGAATCTTTTTGAAGAGACCTCGTATGCTGCGCCATAATAGCACACCAGAAACATAGCACGCCTCTTATTGGCGTGTAAAGCAAGCAGAAATTGCACTCGATTCACCCAAAGAAAAAAAACAAACCCATTTCCCCGGTCAAATCGCCAATTTGAAACTCACACTCGCAGTGCTTTGGCCCAGGTTTGCCCCGACAACTGCCAAGATTACACCGATTTGTGCCACTCTGCCCAAGAGCAGGAGCAGGAGGAGCGCCCCGAACACGAGTCTCGAGTGAAAGGCCTTACAAAACCCCGGAACAACAATTAATTTTTAACAGAACGCCTCCGGGGGGCCTCCGGGCGGATGAAAAGACGCGGGCCGCGTTCCGAAGTGGTTGAGGGAAAAAAAGGAAAACGGGCCTCGAGTGGCCTTCCAAGATGTTATCAGGGCGATGGCGCCTTCGGTCCCGAGGCCCCGACAACTCGCTTCTTAATCTGCGTCCCACTTGTAGCGGGCACTCCACTGCTTCCCGGGGAAATCCCATTGTCCGAAAGGAAGTTGATGAAACTTTAAATAACTTCTTCCCTTCCGTAGAACCGTACGACGGAGCCAACGGGAAGCCATCGTCGGGTAGTCGGTCGTTGGCGAACTCGTTGGCCACACGCCACCGGAACCGGGCGGAGGGGGGCCCGGTGATGGGGCGGACGCTCCGTACGATCGGAACCGGCTCCTGTGCCGAACGAAAACAATTACAATAAATTACCATTAAATGAATCGCATGTAACGGCGAAATTTATGTGGACCCCGCTCTGTGGGCTACGGGGTAAGCCCCGGCGCTCTTCCTGTGGCCGCGTACGGGTGGGTCGGTGGTGCGGGCCGGCGCGGGAAAATGGAATCACACGGCGCACGGTGCTCCCGAAATGAACTCCGGCCGCTCGTTTGCTGGGCAGAAGACGGATCGCCGAGAGTCGTTAGTCGCCTTCCCGATCCATCCGGTGGCCGGCGCGGCTTGTGTGCAATCGTAGTTCAAAATGAACATCAAGAATAACGAAAGATAACAAGGTGCGGGGTGGGGTGGTGGGAGGGCCCTCCCGGCGTCCCATCACGAACGCACCTCGGCGGGGAACGAATTACGCATTACGCGCCGGCCAGGAAGGAGTTGAATTGATTCCAAGCACCAGCACCACCAGATTGCAATCTATGCTGGGCCGCGCAGCCGAGGGTCGCAGATTTATTCGAGCGCCACCCTTCCCACCACCGTGTGCCGTGCCGTGAGAAAGTGCCGTCCCCGCCCGGCGTCTATGTCCTTCGCACGCGGTGTGTTAATAAAATGGAACAATATTTATTTTCAATTAGACACGACAAAACGGTTTCGGGCAACTGATTGGGCCGGCCAATCGGGGGCCCCGTGGGGGGGAGCAAAACGGGTGAAATAAACCGCCACCGGCGGCGAGAGGGACCGATCGATCGATCGAGTCCAGTTACATTCCGGGTGTCCAGTGTGCACCGGCACCGAGTGCAGTTTGGCGTAAACTGTCCTATTCGCCTGGGAATGGTGAACGGTTTTTTTTTGTATAGCTTTTCATTGAACAGCCATTTAAAGCAGACAGTAAAGTTTCCCTGGCTGGGCGACGCCGATAAACTAGCGATGGCTCGGACAGAGTACGTTGTATGCTCTGAACACAAACCGGTTGCGCTCTGTATGTTCCATGGCGAGGAAAATTGAAACTTTTCGCTTAAAAGCGATCGGCCAATGTTCGTGGGCTCAAAGTCTAATTTTATAAACCATTAAAGAAATTAGGTCTAGCAAAAAAATTTACTTCAACAACTTCAAAACTCAATAAGTTTATGTTCATGAATTTTTCATGTGGATCAGCATGCAAGTGGAACAGTAGTAAGTAGAAAACTATTCAGAAAACTAACAGAAGTAGAAAAAAGATACAAAAGGATCCAAAGTTTTGTTGGAAAATACCGAAAAAGATAGGAACCTGTTAATGACATCCTTGAAGATTATTGAAAGATTTGTTTCCACTTGACTAGCAACAAGAAATCACTTGAAGTTATGTATAGAAACACGCACATGCTGATAAACCAAGGCGAATGCCGTCTGAACTAAGAGTGAGAGTTTTAATAACCAAGTCCATTATTAGTGAAAACATTACGACGAAAAGGACAATTTGTGAAGACAGATATCCAACGGGTTCATCATTGAAATGAACTTCACAAAGATCTATCAGATGCCAAACGTAAGGCCTGCAATATTCAATCAGATAGATAACATAGCCCTTCATTGCAGTTGTTGCGTATGACGGGATTATTGTTTTTACACCCAAAATATGTGGTCTATAAAAAAATTTCGCAATATTTAAATTTCCGCGGGCTACGTAGATCCGATTTTCGAGTGGCGTTAGGTTGCTACACATGTCAGTGACTTATGGTGAAACGTTCGGCCATTTTGAGTAATCGGTCAATTTTTGACAACTGTTTTGCTTGGACAAGATTTGGCTGATCGTCGATTTTTGTCTACTCCAGAAAAAGGATGGCAAAGAATCTTTATTAAATTTTGTGTGAAAAACAAAATTAAAAGCGCGGACGCATTCGAAATGTTGACTGTGGCTTATGGTGAAGCTATTATGACCCAAAGCAGCACTTATCGGTGGTTCAAAATTCGAAAATCGGACCGAAGTTTTTCATAAACACATTTTATTTAAACCACTGACCCTTAGAAAGGTGGTAAATGGGCAATGCAAGAAAAAGTCAGAAAAACAAAAACCCTATGGCAACTCTATTCACTCTTTATTCAATTAATTGCCTTCATTGAAAATATGCAAACATTTATCCGTCAAAAGTCGAGTCAAAAACCCGGATAAAGTTTGCCAAGAAATCTAGTAGCTGAACCACTGTCACTGCCGTGTGAAAATCAATCCGAAAACTTTTGATCACCGCTTCCGATTGGCCACCAGCTTCGAGCAACACTCAGTGAGCGTGCAAATAATTACGAACGGATTACACGTTTACAAACGAGTCCCGCATAAGTGCCACGGTTATTGTTGCGGCAGTTTCAATCAGCTTGAAATCGGAACGAACGGAACGCGCGCTCCACAAACGCACAACAACGATCTAGCCAGTCAGCAGCAGCTTACGAGCCGCCCGGAGTCGGGCCGCCAACTAAGCCATGCAACGCAACCAATAACAATCGCAATCTATTTCCTATCCCGCCGCACGAACGTATGCTCGCCTGGGCCACACGCAGATTTCCCGGTAATAAGCATAGTTCCGTTACCGAAAACTAACGCAACCAGCAGAAAAGCCGGGGAAAAAATATCTCTCGGAACATCCGGAAAAGCAAGCAAAACTCACCACGGCACCGACCCGATGAAACCTCAAATTGCTGTTATAAGTATCAATTTGGATTCATTTAATTTTAGGCCCTCAAGTCCCTCAAGACCAAGGCAGGCGGCCCCCGGGCCAGCCTGCCTTCCAGCAACCTGCTCATTTACTGTATGAGCCGTCTCGCATGAGGTCCTCCCCGGTAATCCCGGGGAAAACTTAAGCCACCGCCGGTGGAAAACGGTCCCCAGACGATTCCCACGCCTACCGGGAGGGGGGAAGCAAAAAAAGGACGACCCATCCCGGGGGGGTGTGGGTAGACAATCTGGGCCGCCCGGCACCGGCTTCCATCGCTTCCACTCGATTGACTAAAAATCAAGGATTAGTCCGGGGACCAGCCGAAAAACGGTCCGGAAAACCCGGACCGAAAAGAAAAATCGACTACCGGTAACACGTCACCAGCTCGCGTCGCCGGAAAAACGGATTCCCGGGACCTTTTCTTCACGCCTGCCGCCTGGCAAATTACACCTTTGCCGCCGTGCCGTTTGACGACGACGACGACGACGATTTTGCTGACTTCCAATTTCACGCCAAGCGAAATCACAACCCGTGTCCCTGTGGGACACGGCCGGCCTAGGACCACCACCCTTGCTGAGGGTTCAAAAAGTTTGGCCACAAACCCATCGGTAACGGCTTTGCGGCAACGGCCGACTCGTCGTCGTCGTCGTCAAGCATAAGCCATCGTGTATCCGTAGTGGCGTGTACGTTAAATGGTAGCGAAACTTTGTCACCGAGCCACCGGGTACCATAGGGGGAGTTCCGGCGGCACGGAGCAGGCGAAGGAGACCGTCGTCGGTAACCGATGAGCCGCAGTGACAGCAGCGCGCTCTACGCCGAAAATCAAAGACCATCCACCCGAAGCCCGAAACCCGAAACCGACACCGAAATCGAAGAAAAACCGGCCCCAGCTTCTCGAGTGGCCCGCTCTCTGTTCGATTATTTAGAATAAAACTTAAGCCCGTTGGCGAAACACAAACACCGAGCACACGCAGGGCTGGCTTACGGTGGGCTTAACGGCGGCTAAATAAGCAAATAATGCCACCTGGCAAAACTTTACGCTCCTCCGATTTGTGGCCGCCGGTCCCGGGCCGGGACCGGTCGGGCTCCGAGCGTTCCGTTAGATTAAATTATTACTCTCGGTTGAGTCGGTTTCGGAAAAACGCGCCCAGCTCCGGTTCCGGTCCCGGCTCTATCGGCGACATATCTATCGATAACGCACGGCGAAACATGTGGCGGTGGTGTGCGGGCCGCCGTGCCTTGCGGTTCGGGCTCGGGGAGTCGGATTTTGGGAAATTTAGAGAAAAGATAAACCAATTGCCAACTATGCGAACCGGCAGAGCCGGGCCGGTACTCGGTACCGGGCTCGGCTTCACGGATTATTACGCATAATCTGATGATGGTGGCAAACGTATTGAGGTATTGTTGGGCTTTGCGGCGATACGGTAGAGCATAAACCATCGGAAGCGCGCAAATTGGTTTCGATCTCGACGATCTCCCGCCTGCAGTTGCTGAAGGAACTATGTTTAGTTTGAAGGATTAAAAACAAACTACCATCCGTAGGGAGCCTGGTTCCGGATGGCTGAGTTTTGAATTCCAAGGCGCTCTATACAATGTGACGGCACGGTTAAAGTATTCTTCGCAGCATATCCTGGACAGACTTTCAATATTAAAGCACACCCGATCGAACGAACGGATTTCTGAATATTCCCAAATTGGCCATAAATGCAATATTTCCAAAACAGAACACGCGCCGGAAGGTGTTCAGCATTTCCGAACTTCCTTGCCCACAAAACCAAGAAACCGCACCGGGTTTCCTTCGCGGGCATCCTTCACGCTGAGCTCCGTGTCGTGCGGTGAACGTTCGGGAACGCAATCCAATTTGGCCAATTCGAAACACCATTCCATCTACCGCCAGCTCGGGCTCGGGCGAGCTCAACAAAACATCGAAACATTCATCATTTCTCGTAGAGATCAAAACGAACCCACCTGGTGGCATCGGGATCCGGTTTGTCGGATCGGGTACTATAAAAAACGCTCTCACTCGAAAGAAGTGTAACCGCACATACATCAGCCGCGGCCACGGCAACGTGTCTCGGGCGAGCTAATAGATTCTATTTGTAAGCGCGGTGCTCTTAGTGAAATCACTGGCCCGTCGAGAGGTGGTATTCAATGGATTGACGGTAACCGAGAGCGAAGATCGTACGAACGGAAGCATCTCCCAAAACCGTGCTTTGGTGCAAGTGAAAAGCACGCCACTTACACCGGCAAAAACCGAACCTAAACATGCCGCTAAGGAACCGCTTTGGTGCCGAGCTGTACAACTACCTTCCTCTTATCTCTTTTTCTGCTGGCTGCGGTCCCAGAAAACCCGATGAACCTCATTTTTTTACTGAATATCACCGGGATTTGTTTGTTAGAAAATTTCAAACTTTAGAATTTCGTTAGAAAGGTTACGACGAAAGCTCGTCATTTTGTTTGATAAGTAACTAACGGTGCCGGATATGAACTCTTCGCTGTCGCTAGTCAAGTATTAATCACGCCTCGTTTGATAACCGATTGGTTAGTTAGGCTACAAGATAAAAGGTATTTGCGCTTTGCGCGAAATTATTTGGAATTCTATCATAATCTATCTGTAAAAATATTGCAAGACTAAATGAACAACGACCCATCCAATTGATCTTCAGCATTCGTATTCAGTTGCTCTCAAATAAAAAAAACTCTGTGAATCTGAAAATCGACCTATTTCTTAAACGGATGGGTACTGGGGATGAGGATTGCGATATATAGGACAATACTGTGTGAAAATGTTCGTGGTCTAAGCGTAGAGACGCAGCTTAACCGATGGTCAAACCAGGACTAACGGCCAGGAAGGTTCTACTGGGTATATGGCGGATCTTGAAAGGATTCGTTTATTATGAGTTGCTTACGTATAGCCAAGCACTAAATTCAGATCTCTACCGTTGCAATTACTGCACCGTTTGAAGCTAGCGATTGACCAGAAACGGCCAGAAGTGGCCACCAGGAGAGGTATCAGAACAGGAGAGAGATCCATCAGGACAACAAAATATCACGCACGTCTTTAGTGACTTGCCAGAAAGTCCGGGAGCTTGGTTGGGAAGTTTTAATGCATCCGCCGTATAGTTCAGACCTGGCACCAAGCGATTGACACCTTTTTCGCGCATTACAAAATTTCCTGAGTGATGAAAAACTGAGATCAAAAAAGGATTGTGAAAATGGATTGCACAAGTTTTTCGCCAATAACGACCAATCCTTCTACAAGAGTGGCATTATGAAGGTATTGTTTTTCAAAAACCAATAAAGCCAATTTCCAACAAAATGGTGCATATTTGACGCAATTAATAAAGTTTTGAAGTTTACGCAAAAATAATGGATTTCTTTTTAAACTATCTAATATTAGTAACAAAGATAGTTTTCACGACCAGTCAAAACGACTGATGCATGTTTCCATGAGGAAAGGTAAAGAAGAAAACATAATAAAAAATAAACAAAGAAATAAATAAATAAACTAAATGATAAAATCAAATATAACTCACTTCACATTGCTCCACAACACACCAAATGCACTGTGAAGAGTTCCATAAAATGAAAGTGTGTCAAATAAAGTGGCTCAAGTTTGAAGGATCCTTCACCATTTTTGCTTGTCCCCTTCGCTCAACAGGAGCATCATCAAAAGTTTCATATTTATGCTGCCTCCCTAAAGGTTCCCCGATCTTCCCAGCGTCAAGCGTGGGCAACTCTGCAAAAGTTTAATACGCTTAAGTACGCGAAGGCAAATTTCTGAGGCAGCCAGTAGCTGATGCACTGCTTTTGTCATAAAATTAGTTTTTCTCCCGATGCATTAATGCTTTGGAAAAACAAACATTAAAAAAATGGCGTCACCCAAGCGCGACCCCAACTGAGAGCCCCGCACGCACGGGGAAATAAAGCTGTGGAAAGCCATATCACTAGCGCTGGAAAAATGAGAAACAGACACACTGAGGGACACTTTGGAAAACAGAATTAAAATAACGCGAAAACTGAACCTTAAATAAATCGTGAAAAAAGTCCGTGGGGAAAATTCGCGTGGGTAAAGTTTTCTCATCACTAACGCTAGCGGACCACCACCGAAGCGACACCAACGGCTACGGGGTGCCGCACCAGCCGCATTTTCCCCGCAAGCAACAGGGCAGCACCAGCCAGCGCGAGCCCGGCAGGCGAAACATAATCCCGATTGGCTTCACGAAGGGTGCGAAAAGCACGAGTTTCCCACTCACGGTCGACCAAAAGCGCCCAAAATACGGCGATAGCACCCACGGACCCTCCGTAATCGATTCCCCGGCCCCCATCCAGGGCGCGCACCACCCCCTCGCGGGCGGACCGATTGTGGCCGGGAAACCGGAAACATCAAATCAATAGGACCAATTTACAGCCGCACGGTCGCTCGCGAATGCTCGCCGGCGATGTTCGATGGTGCCGGCGGGTGCCGGGCCGGAACGGGCCGAAAACAAATGATCACCATCAACTAACACACAATCCGTGACCATCGAACACCGCACCGCACCACACTGGTTCTATGCAATCGGCGGGGCGCGCCTTCTTTTTTGTGGAGCAGGCGGTCCACACTTTTCCCTGTTTTGGGGTGGCGAGAGAGTGTTGATTGCCTTGAAAGGAACGAAAAGGAACGAACGGAACCGATCGGAGCGCTCGGGGTGGACCGAAAGCGTCAGCATTCGGTCAAAACAATGTGCATGAATTTACATAAAAGCCACAAAAGCGAGCACCAAATGTAACACCGGAAAGATGACAAAATAGCGGCAAACGAAAACATTACAAATTGTCGGAAAATTATTCTCGTTTGCTAAATAAATTTCAAAACTTCACTAAAACGCTGGGATTTTTATTTGTAAAGAGGCCCCTTCCAGGGCAGAGTAACCTTCCCTTCGCTTGTGCAGCCCCGGCCCCAATTCGTTCCATAAACATCCACAGGATCCAGTGGATCTACAGAAAGTCTAACAAAAAATCGTTCCCAACCAAGCCACGTAGCTCGATCCTAATCTCGACACCGTACTTCCGGCGGCATAAACACACAGCCACACGCGAACAGAACCTCAAATTGCTTCCCGAACAGACGGACAGACGGGCGGACGGGGTCCTGAAAACCCGAAGCTAATCGCTCGTGACGATGCTGGGCCAGTTGCACTTCCGGTTGCGCCACGGCGAAACAAATCACAGATCAGCTTTTATTAACTTCAGCCCCGGCCATCCATCATGACCTGGTGGGTGGCCGGGTGGTGGTGACCGAATGTTCCGCAACAGAGCCAACGAAAAGAAAAAGAAGGACTCCACGCTCCGGTGAGCCCATTTGGATCAGGAGCCGGACCAAGATCGAAATCCTTCTGCCCCTAAACGACCCTTCTCATTCTGGCGAACAGCGTCTCGTCCTTGGCTTCACTTGGAAGTATGTATGTGTGCGTACGACGCTGTGTGAGTGACGAAGAAAACTTTGGGGCCCCTGTTGGGTGGCTGTTTGCCGTCATGTTTTCCTGGGACACCCCGCAGGGCCACTCGGCAGCAGAAAGCGATTCTCGAGCGTGGTATGAATTTATTGCGAACGAACGGGCTTAGCTAATTGTTCTCAGGAACCTCTGAGCCAAGGACACAGCCAAAAACTTTGGCATAAATCTTGCAACATCTTTTAAAAGTGTGGTCAAAATGTTAAGAAGAAAGAAAAACGGATGCCCAAAGGACGACCCACCACCGGAATGCCTTCATTTTTGGGCTGACAAACCGGGCACCGAAATGGATACATTCAACCCCTTTGGGGGGCCTCATCGTTTGCTTAAGGAACCATCAACAGGACCGGGAGAGAGGACGTACCGAACCGACCGACCGACCGTCAGCGAATGTCCTTCGCGGTCGAGGTGTGACATCATAGTCCGGGCTCTACCTTCACGTCAAACCAAACGAACACCTACGGCTGCATATTCCGGCGGGGGGACCCCAAACCCCCCTCGGGGTGGGTTCTGGAACGTAAACAAACAATTCACCGCACAGCCCACCACAAGTCGAGTGTCATGCGTCCTGTCCGCCGTACCCCCAAAACCCAAACAACGTCGAACGGTAGGTGTCGGTAGCTGCTGCTGCTGCTGCTACTGGTTCCAGCTGGTACTTTTGCGTCCTGGCCACTGGACGAAAAGGAAGACCACTTCTGAGGTGGGGGGCGGGGGGAACCACACCCCATTCCATATGCGACGCTTGGGTCCGGCGTCCGACGTGCGTGTCCGTGGCCATAAATAAGGACCACGTTTTATATATGGGCCCGCCGCCGTCGCTCTGGCCTGCGCTGTATGTGCAAATAATTATGATGACGCACGGTGAGGATTTATGTGTGCCAAACCGAGCAGCGAGTCGTGGCGGGCGGGCCCGCCGGTGCGTACCTTATTTTATGCTGCGTGCCGTATTTTGTGCGGCGCGGGCGAATTCGTGTCCTTCGTCGCGCGCAGATTGAAAAGTCACCATTCGCCATTCATCATCATTTGTGGGCGCAATAATGGTGGAAAACCGCCGAAAAACAAACGCGTGAAAAACCCCCAATCCTTTGTCAGCAACCCAGGGCCGGTTTGAAAAAATGGCACAAAGAATAGGGTAAAAAGCAGAGAGGAGATTTAAAACACGTACAAACACATTTTGCAAATACAACACCATTTTGGATGAAGAATGGCAAAAAATAAGAAAACTTACTCAAAAGTTAATAGGTTAAAAATCAGTCCAAGTAGTGGCAAAGAGTAATTTAGATAAATAATTTTAGAATAATAAACTTAGACAAAAAATAATACGAAAATCGAAACAAAATGTCACAACTTATTCGCAAAGAAAATAGTAAAACGACGTACAAAAACATTCAAGCACAACCAAATTTTGAAAGGAGAACGGAGCGAAACAAGAAACCTTATTAGAAAATTAATAGGTCAAAAAGCCCCCTAAAAACTGGTCGAGGAAAGGAACTTAAACTAAAGTAAACTAAAACAATTGTAAAACAAGGAAACAAAAGCAAAGGAGCAAGCAATAAAATAAAAACGAATGAACTAAACGATATAAAGACGAGTGATAAGACTTTTTACAAACAT
>NW_026453954.1:0-15469 GCF_943734635.1 Anopheles cruzii
GTGGCACTTAATAAGGGGAACCCCAAAGTTTTCGGCTACAAACCCTGTTTCCGCCCGTTGCGTTGCACGGGTAGATGGTTCTTGAGGGAATATAGACCGCGGGTTCAGTGGATCAGGGTTTTCAATGGCACCACGCGAGTATATTTCAATTTCACTCCCCAGCCGCGGGAGCCACAGCATCAGTGAGTTTAGTTTAAAAGATTCTCGGTTCTCGCAAACCAGCCAAGTCACTATTAAAATATTTGCTCACCGTGCAAATAGCCTTCCTTCCCGACACTGTTTACAGAATGACTTTTCCTGCGCACGGACGAACCGTTTCCGAAGATAAATGGCAACTTCCGCAGCACTTCCCCTCCGGGTTCGGCCAACGCTGCTGACTCACGACGCTACTTCGAACTGACTGCCGCTGCCCGATTGTCAATAATCCCAGCGCTCGCCGTGACTTGTTAGCCGCGTATGTCGATAGTTTTTCGCGCTGGCGACAGATTTGCCGGCTCCATAAATCACGCCACGAAAACCAACCCACTAAATTTTCCCCTGTATGACGAAAGTTTTACTTGCGCCTTACACGAGTACGACAGAGCGAGTGAGAATAGAAGAGCAAAAAAATTAACGAACACATTTGTTACAAGCCCGCATATCCGCCTGTCACGATACCGGGCAGGCGCTAGTGAAACTTTGCCCTGCACCAAATGCGATGCTGACTGAAGCGCTGCAAAGTTGAGACAAAGTTCTGCGAGTGTGTGTGTGTGTGCCCTAATGTCTTAATCCAATGCACTTATCTCATCAGCCGTCGGCCATACTCTAGCGTCCGATTCGAACTGCTCGATAATGTCACTATCATTTCTACTGTTTGCGTACCGAAACGCCGTGGCCGAGTAAGGGCTAAAACAAACATAATCGCACTGCAATGGAAGTACCACACGGTAAACAAAAACGGTTTTTTCCGACCCAAGCACCGCATGGAAAACTCCATAAGCTAGCGACAAACTCCACTACACACTCCGGTTAAAAATAACCATAATCCTAACACCGCGTGTAAACGCGGCGGCCACTACTACTGGCAACTGCAATATAGCCACGCACCAACCCAGCCCGGGCTATCACTTCCAGCCGGTTGCTGGTGCTGGAAATTGAGTTTAAAGAAATGACAATTCAATTTATTTTCCCTCACCTCAAGTTGTTGTTTGTCGGTTGCGCCCGCCGCGCGCACGGATACTGCGCGGCTCCAACGGACGGCGGTGGCCGACGTAGTAGAAGGGGGCCAAAAAGAAGGGCACAGCACAGCTAATAGGATCCCGCGGGCCGGCGAGCAACATATGAAGCTAATACATATGCAATAGGCGGGCAACAGCAAAAACGGCGAATCAAGGCGTCAACTTTCCACATTCGCACCCACGACCCCACGGACGGTGCGGACGGTGAGCGATTTAGTAAAATTTTAATAAACGTCAAACCAATACGTTGCCAACCGGCGAGGCGACGGGTTTCGTCTCGTGGGCCACACACACAGGAGCACAACAACCCGCACCCCGTGGGGCCGTGGACCGATAATCCCGCCATTAAATGGCGGGCGACCACCGGGCGGCGGCGCCTTGTACGATGGAGACCGCATGGTGCTTCGTACGGCGGCGAACGAGTGAACGGGTGAGTGAACGGATGAACGCGGTGAGCGTAAGTGAGCAGAACGCGTGTGTCTCGATAGCTTCTAACGGGCAAGTTTGAAGCGCCGGATGTCGCAAAGGAATGGGAAAGTTTAATAATTTAGTAAATGTATAAAAGAGTGAAATTTTCGACTTTTAGCGAGCTTTAAACTTTGATTAACATTACTCTCACGCGACGGCTTGTGTGATTAATTCTTTAATAAGTCTAGAACCTAAGAACCTGTTACAACAGTCACTGCACTCCACTAGCGACATCGACACCGTGCTAGACCAAAACAAAACACGACACGCGATGCGCGGCGCGTTCCCAAACAGCAACATAACGGCAACATAACGACCAGACGCTCGATCGGACACTTCTTCCTTTGCTACGGTGTCGATTCTCGCACGTCGTAGAAATGAACCGCAACGAGAGCGAAGTTTTTGCGAGAGCCATCCTCTCGGGTGGTGAGAGCAAACCCCAAGCGCGCCATCCGGTGGCAGCATCCGAGCCGAGATAGCAACAGACTAACATTGCGAGCCGAGCATCGCACCACCGACAGTTGATTCTAGAACGCCGCCCGACTCGGTCGTGCTAATCCGGGATCCGAAATCGAATCGTAAATACCCCTACCCTGTGTCTGCTGTGTTTGGAACTGTTTGTTCGTGTGCTTGTGTGTGCCTGTGTGTGTGTGTGGAGTAAACTTCCGGTCCAGTGTTGCAGTCGTCATCGAGAGCGTCGAAACGGATTAACAGTGGTGCAGTGAACGGTGGTGGGTATCGGCTTTAAAGCCTCTCTACTGGTGGTTTGGAGGTGCTTCAGGGAGAAGAATGTAATATGGTTCCGTGGCTTGGTGAAAGTAAATTCCACTCAAGCTAGGCTCGCTGGGTACCGAAGGCCAATCATCGCCCACCCTGAATCGGATAGCAAACAGAAGCGGAAAAGCGTGTGTCTACTCCGTCCCCAGAAAACCCGAACGTGAAGATCCGTGTTCCCTCCGTGCCCGGGGCTGTGCCTGTGAAGGAATCGAATTCCGTCGAAACCGAAGCCGCGCAAAATCCGCGAGTCGCGCGTCGCGTACCAATTACGCGACGCGCCGTATGCAAATCGCATGTTTTCGGTGCCGTGCACGGCGTGTGATTGCTGCCGCGCTGATTGTGAGCAAATTGAGAGTGAGCAGTTAAAAGATTAGCGTTACCGAGGTCCAAGGCTGGGCGGGCCGGGGCTGATGCGAAATGCAAAATCGCATTACCCGGCGCGATGGTGATAAGCGGCATTCGAATCCGTCGCCGCCGTTGGTGGTGAAACCGTGCAGGATTTGACGGCAGGAGGTCGGTTTACTATCAACAAACGACGGGCGGTGGTTGATGAAAAAAGTAAAAAAGGCGCCAGAAAGGCCAGAATAAAAATACGCGTCGCCCGCCGAGGGCTGAGATGGGGTCATCGGGCTGTGCACTGCGAGTGGCTGCGTGTGTGTGTGTGTGCGCTGTTTCTGCGAATTAAAGCTAATGATAATGGGGGCCGTGTGTAAGCAGTGAGTTTGGCTTGAAGGCACGACCCCATTTTACAACCTGCACCCGAAGTGCCGCGTGTGAGATATAAAAAGTGACCGAGAAAAACCCCCAAAGAATGATCCCCCTCCCCCGGGGGTCGGTGCCACAGGTTGGATAGAAAGTGCGGAATAAAAAGGCGTAACATCAAGAGAGCAGAGCGGACACACCCATCTAATCCTTCAACGTGACCCTCAAACGGTCGCCGCTGCGCAACAAGCTCCGCGTGCGCGCGCGCACTCTCACGCTGACCTTGGTCGCCGAGGGATCACCGCCGTACCGAACCGAAGTGGCCGCCATCTGGGAAGCTGATGAGGGATATTTTTTCGAAAAAGAAAACAGAAAGCGGACGCTTCACATTCCAACCACCAACGAACGCCCCGAACGCTTAATGTTGCGGCTGTTGCGCCGCGCGCGCTAATTGCTGCGATGCGCATCGCAATAACGCTCTCCGGCTCGGATCTCGGATTTCGTGTGGCCAGCCAATAAATCCAGTGACCACCATCTGCCAGTGTGCCGGGAAATTGTATCTCCCTTTTCCTGCCCTTTTGTCGATTGGAAGCGTGATATTGAATTTCAAGGGCCCGTGAATTGTTTTGCCCTTGTTCCCGGGCAAAAGTGTTTGTTATTCTTGGTTTTATTCACATTTCATCTGCCCCCGGGTTCCGGTGGGTCGCGTGGTGGGTTTCCATTACGCCATCTGTGTTCATTATCCTTGAACGCATTCATTTCGCTTTGAATCGAACGTAATCAGTGTAATGATCGGACAGGATCCGGTAGTATCCTCATGGAGCAGTATCATTCGAGGGTGTGCACCTTTTTTCATACGAAAACCCACAATTCTCTCCCTCCAAGCACGCCGTCGTTTATGGAGCACATTGTTCTGCACAAAACCAATTAGGGACATTTAATAGCGTGGAAAGTTCTGCGGTGGTGCTCCACGAAAAACCACACTCACAATCCGACCAAAAGAAACTCTTTTAAACAGGCGCACAGTAGGGAACATATGTGGGAAAGGCGGACATAAATGTTTTTAGAAGGAATCTATGGACTTTTTTCAACCATTTTGTTTTCTTTGCATGTGTTTTGAATAAATTCAACTTTTTATGTGTAATGCACGCGATCAAGTATATTAAATAACCTTTTTTCGTTATTTTAAGGTTTTTAAACGCCTGAGCTATGCGATTTTAGTGACACTAAAATCTTTTAATGCTCAATCTAAACGCCTGGGTTATGCAATCTGTATTGCATCGAAATGTTTCAATGTATAATCCTTTGCAAATGCGTGAATTTTCTGCAACCAGAGACCAGGCGTCTCCATATGCATAACAGATTTTAAAATAAATTCCTATTAAAATAGGAATTTGCGAATCTTTCGGACGGAATCGGCAAATAAAACTTACAGGAAATGTTTAAAATGGTCTACACTTTAATTGTAATGTCTCGTTTAGGATGTACAACACTGTACATTTTTTTGCTGCATTACCAAAGTTGAAAAACTGTATTTTTTCATTATTTTCAATACTAATTCCCGATAAAAATATACTAGCAATGTCAAACGTAAACATTAGATTATTTCCTATGAAAGAAGGATTCATTACCTTTCGAATGATGTATAACACAGGTACATTACCGTTGCAGTTGTGTGCTAATGATCGCGTTAAAGTAGCTAATAAAAGTTGGGTTTAAAGATCAATTTTTATCACTCTTTTGACTTTGACAGATGATATCTCGGAATCTGCGCAACATGGAAGGCTAAAAATTCGGATTTGTCATAGATAACTTATCTATTTTAGGCTAATATAACTAAAACCCTCAGTTTTTTTGTTGACTCAAGTTGACTTATGACCGCCTTTTCCCTATTGTGAGGCGGCCCGAAGTCGAGCGTGGGCCCTTTAATACAATGTGTTAAAGTTTCGTTTTCGGGACGTATTTTTAATGAACGACCGGCATCGGCCAAGCGCATAAAACTAGCCAACACGAAGCTTACGGAGTACGAAAGCTGCTGTTTTTTCGGAACTGGCAGCAACGGAACTGACGAAAAAACGGCCCATCATGCTGCCGCCGACCTGCTGGCCTCCTAATTTTGCTTCCCACCATCCATTTCACTTTATTGTCCACTTTGTTGCGATTTGCTTAATTGCCGCCACGGGGGAGCACGGAGCGAAAACTGTGCGGAACACTCGAAGGCGGCACAAAAACACTCGCTTTATGGCGGCCCGCGTCCTTATAATGCTGCCCGTTGCCGTGGCGCATCGCATGCACAGTCCACCGACCGACAAGCCTTGCCAGCGGTGGCCTCCATTTATCAAAATCGTGCCAACCGGATCCTGTCAAGTCAACTCGCGAGAGGGCACAAGGCACCGTAAAATCGCACACGCTACCCCCTAGAAAGTTAATCGAAAAAATTCTACCCCTAATTGAAGGCACTTTAAGTGGGTGCCGTGCGTTTCATTCGTACCGCTACGGAATTGAAATTAGAATTCGTCCATTCGCACGGAGCCATTCGATTGCCACCGGCAGCCACCCTCACCGCGCAAGGACTAGAAAATTAAGCGTGTAAACAGAAAACGGTCCACAGCTCTCTCTGAGGGGCAAAATAGGGCAAAGCGAGAGGCCCAACAAAGGACCAACACCGACGTCTACCGGAAAGCGGATGGCCAAACAGTTCCAGGCCGTGGCTGCCGGCGACGAAAGACTGAAGCCTTGCAGCAACAGCAGCACACAAAGTGTGACTGTTTGTAAATAAACAACGACGAGGACGACGGCGCCTCACCGGTGTGCCGTACCTGACACACTGTTTGTGTGTGTGTGTAGCTACGTAGTCGAGCATTGTCGTCCAACGGTTGGACATTCAACAAGGACACAGCAGAGCCGTGGGAGCGAGCGAGCAAGAAAGTGCCCGTAGTTTGCTTTGTGGTCGCTGGTTGTTGTTTTCATCCGATTCGATTGGAAAATCGGGTTTTCCCCGAGCGCTGGGAAAGTTACGGTGCAAGTGTTGCAGACTGTCTAAATTGAATGTGGAAAGTGGCTTTCGTCGAACGGCTCCATTCGAAATGGCGAATTTAATTAAACAAAAAACGCTGTGCGGCGATTTTTTACGCTCCGTAAAGTGTGCATTGTTTTCGTCCACACAAAAGGACCACAAAGAATTACAACTTTCCACGACGGCCGCGGTCCGTGATGGTATTGGCAACCGTAGCACAATGACTATACGATCCTTCGGTCGGCTGACGGGGCCAGGGCTCATAAAAAAATAAGTAAATATTAGTAACGAGAAAAGTTCCCGGGCATTAATAAGGACATCAGCCTCCTTAGCAAACTCCCGCCAGTGGCCAAGCGGCCATCCATATCGCTATTAGCAAGCAGCAAATAGTTTTCTTACGCTCGCTTCTTCCTTCTTACTAACTCTGGTACGGCGGACGGACATCGGCCCCTTGTCCGGGTGACCTTTTTAGCTTCTCCCGTCAAAGCTTCTTAGCAAGTTTGCTCCTCGTTCACCGTTCAGCGCGACGAGACGCTTCCAGGAAGGACCACTAGTTTCGGGAAGGGATGCCGATACACCACTGCGGTCCGTGTCCATCATCATCATCATCATCATCATCATCATCTGCATGCATTATGTATGGTTGGTCGTTGGCCTACCGAGAACGGACCACGGCACTGTTATGTGGCATGGCATAACTTATCTAATTATCACCAAATCCGTTCGCCCACCGGCTGGACATCTCAACCGCAATCTAATTAGCTTTATTACACTTTGTTTGCACTGCCAATAATTGGTGACGCCCGAGCCGTTCCGGTGTGTCACTAATCTGCGCACAAATTAAATCTTAATCCTTCGAATCGGCGGTGCGATGATGTCCCGTATAATAAACGCCCAATCGAAGTCCAAAGTGCGGTGCGGTACGCTCATGTTTAAGGCATACCAATTGCGGGTCTGGGGTGCTGGAGGCAAAAAGTCAGCCCTCGGACGGTGTCTAGCCAAAGGACGCATATGCTGGCAGCGCACACGTCGCTCGTGTGCCGGAAAAGAATCTGACGATGAAATATTTATTGAATAACACCACGGGAGCAGCTGCCCGCTCCGGGGGGGGGATCCTACGGATATACCGGAAGCAATATTCAACCCTTTTCAGTTCCCACTTCCCGCCCAGGTCGCCAGTACCCAGATACCCATCAGGTCGCCGGTAGTAAATCTGGTAGTGCTTCGGGTTTTCCTTGTCACAAAGCACAGCAAAAAAGCAACCGGAAATGGCAGGGTAGCCACCGGGGATGTTGCACGGAAGGTATTGGCACACAGTACCATTGCCGAGATGTTGATCGTCGGCAGGATGCAAACAGCGGCGTGTGAGCAGATGTAAGCAGACGAGGCCCGGGGCCACTCAGATTTCAACTCGAAGTCGCCTGGCCCGGCTTGGCCAGACGGAGGAGTCCTTGCCGCAGACGGTGATGGTTGGCATTTTCCCATTAAGTTTTCTCGCCAGGGGCGCTTGCGTGGCCCCACTTCAGAAACGAATCCATCGGCCCGGGATTGAAAGCACGTGACGTACGGAATACTACTCCATAAATATTAACGCGCACGTTGACGATGCGTTGCGGACGCACGTTGGCGTCCATGTCTGGCATGTCTGGCAACCACGAATGGTTCAGATTAGTTGGTTCGACAACAACCACCGTCCCATCGGGTCGATGTTTTGCCATGGCGATCATGGACACCCGTCACCGGCATGAGGTTGCAGGAATGATGTTTTCGAATCGCTCACAATGTGGCACTTAATAAGGGGAACCCCAAAGTTTTCGGCTACAAACCCTGCTTCCGCCCGTTCCGTTGCACGGGTAGATGGTTCTTGAGGGAATATAGACCGCGGGTTCAGTGGATCAGGGTTTTCAATGGCACCACGCGAGTATATTTCAATTTCGCTCCCCTGCAAAGGGCGCCACAGCATCAGTGAGTTTAGTTTAAAAGATTCTCGATTCTCGCAAACCAGCCAAGTCACTATTAAAATATTTGCTCACCGTGCAAATAGCCTTCCTTTCCGACACTGTGTTTACAGAATGACTTTTCCTGCGCACGGACGAACCGTTTCCGAAGATAAATGGCAACTTCCGCAGCTCGCCCCCCAAGGGTTCGTCCAACGCTGCTGACTCACGACGGCGCTACTCCGAACTGACTGCCGCTGCCCGATTGTCAATAATCCAAACGCTCGCCGTGACTTGTTAGCCCGCGTATGTCGATAGTTTTTCGCGCTGGCGACAGATTTGCCGGCTCCATAAATCACGCCACGAAAACCAACCCACTAAATTTTCCCCTGTATGACGAAAGTTTTACTTGCGCCTTACATGAGCGATAGAGCGAGTGAGAATAGAAGCAAAAAAAAAATTAACGAACACATTTGTTACAAGCCCGCATATCCGCCTGTCACGATACCGGGCACGATGGCGCTTCCTTCGGCGGGGGGGAGCCTAGTGAAACTTTTCCTTGCACCCCGTGTGAAGCTGACTGAAGCGCTGCAAAGTTGAGACAAAGTTCTGTGATTGTGTGTGTGTGTGCCCTAATGTCTTAATCCAATGCACTTATCTCATCAGCCGTCGGCCATACTCTAGCGTCCGATTAGAACTGCTCGATAATGTCACTATCATTTCTACTGTTTGCGTACCGAAATCCCGTGGCCGAGTGAGGGCTAAAACAAACATAATCGCACTGCAATTTGCTAGAACTAGGTCGGACCGTGGAAGTACCACACGCCAAACAAAAACGGTTTTTTCCGACCCAAGCACCGCATGAAAAACTTCATAAGCTAGCGACAAACTCCACTACACACTCCGGTTAAAAATAACCATAATCCTAACACGGCGTGTAAACGCGGCGGCCACTACTACTGGCAACTGCAATATAGCCACGCACCGACCCAGCCCGGGCTATCACTTCCAGCCGGTTCCTGGTGCTGGAAATTGAGTTTAAAGAAATGACAATTCAATTTATTTTCCCTCACCTCAAGTTGTTGTTTGTCGGTTGCGCCCGCCGCGCGCACGGATACTGCGCGGCTCCAACGGACGGCGGTGGTCGACGTAGTAAAAGGAGGCAAAAAAGAAGGGCACAGCACAGCTAATAGGATCCCGCGGGCCGGCGAGCAACATATGAAGCTAATACATATGCAATGGGCGGGCAACAGCAAAAACGGCGAATCAAGGCGTCAACTTTCCACATTCGCACCCACGACCCCACGGACGGTGCGGACGGTGAGCGTTTTAGTAAAATTTTAATAAACGTCAAACCAATACGTTGCCAACCGGCGAGGCGACGGGTTTCGTCTCGTGGGCCACACACAGGAGCACAACAACCCGTGGGACCGTAGACCGATAATCCCGCCATTAAATGGCGGGCGACCACCGGGCGGCGGCGCCTTGTGCGATGGAGACCGCATGGTGCTTCGTACGGCGGCGAGCGAGTGAACGTCGTGAGTGAACGGATGAACGCGGTGAGCGTGAGTGAGCAGAGCGCGTTTTTCGGTAGCTTCTAACGGCCAACTTTGCAGCGCCGGATGTCGCTAAAGAATGGGAAAGTTTAATAATTTAGTAAATGTATAAAAGAGTGAAATTTTCTAATATTTTGCGAGCTTCAAATTTTAATGAACATTACTTTCACGCAACGGCTTGTGTGATTAATACTTTAATAAGTCTAGAACCTAAGAATCTGTTACAACAGTAAATGCACTTTATCAGCGACATCGAGCCCGTGTTAGACCAAAACAAAACACGGCACGCGATACGCGGCGCGTTTCCAAACAGCAACATAACGGCAACATAATGACCAGACGCTCGATCGGACACTTCTTCCTTTGCTACGGTGTCGATTCTCGCACGTCGTAGAAATGAACCGCAACGAGAGCGAAGTTTTTTGCGAGAGCCGTCCTCTCGGGTGGTGAGAGCATACCCCAAGCGCGCCATCCGGTGGCAGCATCCGAACCGAGATAGCAACAGACTAACATTGCGAGCCGAGCATCGCACCACCGACAGTTGATTCTCGAACGCCACCCGAATCGGTCGTGCTAATCCGGGATCCGAAATCGAATCATAAACATCCTACCCTGTGTCTGCTGTGTTTGGAACTGTTTGTTCGTGTGCTTGTGTGTGTGTGGAGTAAACTTCCGGTCCAGTGTTGCAGTCGTCATCGAGAGCGTCAAAACGGATTAACAGTGGTGCAGTGAACGGTGGTGGGTATCGGCTTTAAAGCCTCTCTACTGGTGGTTTGGAGGTGCTTCAGGGAGAAGAATGTAATATGGTTCCGTGGCTCGGTGAAAGTAAATTCCACTCAAGCTAGGCTCGCACCGGTACCGAAGGCCAATCATCGCCCGCCCTGAATCGGATAGCAAACAGAAGCGGAAAAGCGTGTGTCTACTCCGTCCCCAGAAAACCCGAACGTGAAGACGGTTCCCTCCCTGTGCCCGGGGCTGTGCCTGTGAAGGAATCGAATTCCGTCGAAACGGAAGCCGCGCAAAATCCGCGAGTCGCGCGTCGCGTACCAATTACGCGACGCGCCGTATGCAAATCGCATGTTTTCGGTGCCGTGCACGGCGTGTGATTGCTGCCGCGCTGATTGTGAGCAAATTGAGAGTGAGCAGTTAAAAGATTAGCGTTACCGAAGCCCAAGGCTGGGCGGGCCGGGGCTGATGCGAAATGCAAAATCGCATTACCCGGCGCGATGGTGATAAGCGGCAGTCGAATCCGTCGCCGCCGCCGCCGTTGGTGGTGGAACCGTGCAGGATTTGACGGCAGGAGGTCGGTTTACTATCAACAAACGACGGGCGGTGGTTGATGAAAAAAGCAAAAAAAGGCGCCAGAAAGGCCAGAATAAAAATACGCGGAGATGGGGTCATCGGGCTGTGCACTGCGAGTGGCTGCGTGTGTGTGTGTGCGGTGTTTCTGCGAATTAAAGCTAATGATAATGGGGGTCGTGTGTAAGCAGTGAGTTTGGCTTGAAGGCACGACCATTTCGACCCCGTTTTACAACCGTGTACCCGAAGTGCCGCGTGTGAGATATAAAAAGTGACCGACAAAAAAACTCCCAACGAGTGATCCTCCCCCGGGGGTCGGTGCCACAGGTTGGATAGAAAGTGCGGAATAAAAAGGCGTAACATCAAGAGAGCAGAGCGGACACACCCATCTAATCCTTCAACGTGACCCCCAAACGGTCGCTGCTGCGCAACAAGCTCCGCGTGCGCGCGCGCACTCTCACGCTGACCTTGGTCGCCGAGGGATCACCACCGTACCGAACCGAAGTGGCCGCCATCTGGGAACCTGATGAGGAATATTTTTTCGAAAAAGAAAACAGAAAGCGGACGCTTCACATTCCAACCACCAACGAACGCCCCGAACGCTTAATGTTGCGGTTGTTGCGCCGCGCGCTAATTGCTGCGATGCGCATCGCAATAGCGCTCTCCGGCTCGGATCTCGGATTTCATGTGGCCGGCCAATAAATCCAGTGACCACCATCTGCCAGTGTGTCGGGAAATTGTATCTCCCTTTTCCTGCCCTTTTGTCGATTGGAAGCGTGATATTGAATTTCAAGGGCCCGTGAATTGTTTTGCCCTTGCTCCCGGGCAAAAGTGTTTGTTATTCTTGGTTTTATTCACATTTCATCTGCCCCCGGGTTCCGGTGGGTCGCGTGGTGGGTTTCCATTACGCCATCTGTGTTCATTATCCTTGAACGCATTCATTTCGCTTTGAATCGAACGTAATCAGTGTAATGATCGGACAGGATCCGGTAGTATCCTCATGGAGCAGTATCATTCGAGGGTGTGCACCTTTTTTCATACGCAAACCCACATTTCTCTCCCTCCAAGCACGCCGTCGTTTACGGGGCACATTGTTCTGCGAAAACCAATTAGGGACATTTAATAGCGTGGAAAGTTCTGCGGCGGTGCTCCACGAAAAACCACACTCACAATCAGACCAAAAGAAACTCTTTTAAACAGGCGCACACTAGGGAACATATATGAGAAAGGCGGACATAAATGTTTTTGGGAGGAATCTATGGACGTTTTTGTTTTCTTTGCATGTGTTTTGAATAAATTCAACTTTTTATGTGTAATGCACGCGATCAAGAATATAAAAAAACCTTTTTTCGTTATTTTAAGGTTTTGCAATAATTTTGCACGCCTGAGCTATGCGATTTTAGTGACACAAAAATCTTTCAATGCCCAATCCAAACGCCTGGGTTATGCAATCTGTATTGCATCGAAATGTTTCAATGTATAATCCTTTGCAAATGCGTGAATTTTCTGCAACCAGAGACCAGGCGTCTCCGTATGCATCACAAATTTTTAAATAAATTCCTATTAAAATAGGAATTTGAGAATCTTTCGGCCGAAATCGGCAAATAAAACTTACAGGAAATGTTTAAAATGGTCTAAACTTTCATTGTAATGTCTCGTTTAGGATGTACAACACTGTACATTTTTTTTCTGCATTACCAAAGTTGAAAAACTGTATTTTTTCATAATTTTCTATACTAATTACCGATAAAAATATACTAGCAATGTCAAACGTAAACATTAGATTATTTCATACGAAAGAAGGATTCATTACCTTTCGAATGATGTATAATACAGGTACATTACCGTTGCAGTTGTGTGCTAATGATCGCGTTAAAGTAGCTAATAAAAGTAGGGTTTAAAGATCAATTTTTATCACTCTTTTGACTTTGACAGATGATATCTCGCAATCTGCGCAACATGGAAGGCTAAAAATTCGGATTTGTCATAGATAACTTATCTATTTTAGGCTAATATAACTAAAACCCTCAGTTTTTTTGATGACTGAAGTTGACTTATGACCGCCTTTTCCCTATTGTGAGGCGGCCCGAAGCCGGGCATGGGCGCTTTAATACAATGTGTTAAAGTTTCGTTTTCGGGACGTATTTTTAATGAACGACCGGCATCGGTCAAGCGCATAAAACTAGCCACGCCGACGCTGGCGGGTCTGAGTACGAAAGCTGCTGTTTTTTCGGAACTGGCAGCAACGGAACTGGCGAAAAAACGGCCCATCATGCTGCCACCGACCTGCTGGCCCTCCTAATTTTGCTTCCCACCATCCATTTCACTTTATTGTCCACTTTGTTGCGATTTGCTTAATTGCCGCCACGGGGGAGCACGGAGCGAAAACTGTGCGGAACACTCCAAGGTGGCACAAAAACACTCGCTTTATGGCGGCCCGCGTCCTTATAATGCTACCCGTCGCCGTGGCGCATCACATGCACAGTCCACCGACCGACAAGCCTTGCCAGCGGTGGCCTCCATTTATCAAAATCGTGCCAACCGGATCCTGTCAAGTCAACTCGCGAGAGAGCACAAGGCACCGTAAAATCGCACACGCTACCCCCTAGAAAGTTAATCGAAAAAATTCTACCCCTAATTGAAGGCACTTTAAGTGGGTGCCGTGCGTTTCATTCGTACCGCTACGGAATTTCGAATTAGAATTCGTCCATTCGCACGGAGCCATTCGATTGCCACCGGCAGCCACCCTCACCGCGCAAGGGCTGGAAAATTAAGCGTGTAAACAGAAAACGGTCCACAGCTCTCTAGCTGAGGGGGCAAAGCGAGCAGCCCAACAAAGGACCAACACCGACGTCTACCGGAAAGCGGATGGCCAAACAGTTCCAGGCCGTGGCTGCCGGCGACGAAAGACTGAAGCCTTGCAGCAACAGCAGCACACAAAGTGTGACTGTTTGTAAATAAACAACGACGAGGACGACGGCGCCTCACCGGTGTGCCGTACCTGACACACTGTTTGTGTGTGTGTGTGTGTAGCTACGTAGCCGAGCATTGTCGTCCAACGGTTGGACATTCAACAAGGACACAGTAGAGCCGTGGGAGAGAGCGAGCAAGAAAGTGCCCGTAGTTTGCTTTGTGGTCGCTGGTTGTTGTTTTCATCCGATTCGATTGGAAAATCGGGTTTTCCCGGAGCGCTGGGAAAGTTACGGTGCAAGTGTTGCAGACTGTCTAAATTGAATGTGGAAAGTGGCTTCCGTCGAACGGTTCCATTCGAAATGACGAATTTAATTAAACAAAAAACGCGGTGCCGCGATTTTTTGCACTCCGTAAAGTATGCATTGTTTCGTCCACAAAAAGGACCACAAAGAATTACAACGTTCCACGATGGCCGCGGTCCGTGATGGTATTGGCAACCGTAACACAATGACTATACGATCCTTCGGTCGGCTGGCTAGGCCTGGGCTCATAAAAAATAAGTAAATATTAGTAACGAGAAAAGTTCCCGGGCATTAATAAGGACATCAGCCTCCTTTAGCAAACTCCCGCCAGTGGCCAAGCGGCCATCCATATCGCTATTAGCAAGCAGCAAATAGTTTTCTTACGCTCGCTTCTTCCTTCTTACTAACTTAACCGAGCTCCGGTACGGCGGACGGACATCGGCCCCTTGTCCGGGTGACCTTTTTAGCTTCTCCCGTCAAAGCTTCTTAGCAAGTTTGCTCCTCGTTCACCGTTCAGCGCGACGAGACGCTTCCAGGAAGGACCACTAGTTTCGGGAAGGGATGCCGATACACCACTGCGGTCCGTGTCCATCATCATCATCATCATCATCATCATCATCTGCATGCATTATGTATGGTTGGCCGTTGGCCTACCGGGAACGGACCACGGCACTGTTATGTGGCGTGGCATAACTTATCTAATTATCACCAAATCCGTTCGCCCACCGGCTGGACATCTCAACCGCAATCTAATTAGCTTTATTACACTTTGTTTGCACTGCCAATAATTGGTGACGCCCGAGCCGTTCCGGTGAGTCACTAATCTGCGCACAAATTAAATCTTAATCCTTCGAATCGGCGGTGCGATGATGTCCCGTATAATAAACGCCCAAAACCACAATCGGAGTCCAAAGTGCGGTGCGGTACGCTCATGTTTAAGGCATACCAATTGCGGGTCTGGATGCTGGAGGCAAAAAGTCAGCCCTCGGACGGTGTCTAGCCAAAGGACGCATATGCTGGCAGCGCACACGTCGCTCGTGTGCCGGAAAAGAATCTGACGATGAAATATTTATTGAATAACACCACGGGAGCAGCTGCCCGCTCCGGGGGGATCCTACGGATATACCGGAAGCAATATTCAACTCTTTTCAGTTCCCACTTCCCGCCCAGGTCGCCAGTCACCGGATACCCATCAGGTCGCCGGTAGTAAATCTGGTAGTGCTTCGGGTTTTCTGTGTCACAAAGCACAGCAAAAAAGCAACCGGAAATGGCAGGGTAGCCG
>NW_026453954.1:15955-19339 GCF_943734635.1 Anopheles cruzii
TTCGGGTTTTCCTTGTCACAAAGCACAGCAAAAAAAGCAACCGGAAATGGCAGGGTAGCCACCGGGGATGTTGCACGGAAGGTATTGGCACACAGTACCATTGCCGAGATGTTGATCGTCGGCAGGATGCAAACAGCGGCGTGTGAGCAGATGTAAGCAGACGAGGCCCGGGGCCACTCAGATTTCAACTCGAAGTCGCCTGGCCCGGCTTGGCCAGACGGAGGAGTCCTTGCCGCAGACGGTGATGGTTGGCATTTTCCCATTAAGTTTTCTCGCCAGGGGCGCTTGCGTGGCCCCACTTCAGAAACGAATCCATCGGCCCGGGATTGAAAGCACGTGACGTACGGAATACTACTCCATAAATATTAACGCGCACGTTGACGATGCGTTGCGGACGCACGTTGGCGTCCATGTCTGGCATGTCTGGCAACCACGAATGGTTCAGATTAGTTGGTTCGACAACAACCACCGTCCCATCGGGTCGATGTTTTGCCATGGCGATCATGGACACCCGTCACCGGCATGAGGTTGCAGGAATGATGTTTTCGAATCGCTCACAATCCGCGCCGCTCTCGTGTGTTGCTCGTGGCATGTTGGAGTTGGATTTTGTTTTCCTGTTTTTTCTGCTTCCCGCCATCTTTGGAAACCCCGTAAACCCAGGGAACCGATAACCTCTGCGGAGCGGCTGGCCAGGAGCTTGCCAGGAATCCAAACAAACGCCACTGGCACTTCGACTAGCTACGATTAGCATCTTACCGGGTGCTGCTTTGCCTGTCTGTTCGATGACCCTCTCTTGGCCCTTTGTGCTGGCCGCTGGAGGGGTTTGCTAATGATAATGGCAAATTCCATGCTGTTTTGCCTGTTGTTGTTCATTCCAAACGGCGTGACGATTGTAGTACGTATCAAGTGGAGCTACGGGACTGCCCATGGTCGTGTGTTTCCAACCAATTTGTGTGAAATCGGCACCGATTTGTAATCATCATTTTGCGAAATGCGAAATTAAGACTCAGAATTTTGATCAAAAATACTCATTATTAGAATCCTTTTAGACATAGATCAATAGGCGGCTGCACGGTCGGTCAGTTTAAAAGAGAGCAATGGAGAGGGTTTTGCAATAATCAAACCGAAAGTTGTTTAGAAAGTTCAAGGTCTCGCCTATACAGATCTATGACTTGAGAATCGTGTTTTTTTTTCAAAGAAAACAAATACTTATAACATTGAAACGAAAAACTCTATTTTATGACAAGTATGCGCTATCGCTAGATATACATTTCTCCTATCTCTCTGCTAAATCGTGGATTCCCACACGAAAGAATTCTTCGTCTTTTTAAGCAAACTAATTAGTCATCCAATTTTCGACTTCCTCGTAGGAATCGAAGTGCTGCCCAGCCAATACGTGTCCCATCGATGAAAATGAATGATATTCGGAAAGAGCCAAGTCTGGTGAATACAGCGGAGGGGAATAGCATCTCCCAGCCAAGTGATTTGATTGTATCGTGAACCAGTTTTTCTTTGTGTGCCATGGAAGGGCCAGGCCTGGCGCCTCCATTTTGGACAAGAAAAAACTGCATTTTGGTCGCTTTTCGATCAATACATGGTTCAAATTGATCATTTGTTGTCAGGAGGGATCTGATTAACATTTTCATCAGGTTTTAGGAGCTTGTGATGCATCACCACTTTTTGGTGCCATCAGAAAGTCCGTTTTTTGGAGTCCTCCGATGCTCTTTATTTCTTGAGTCACAATCGCCATTTTGATTTTTTTAAACCACTTAAAGCTCTGCGATCTTCCAAAACCAAGCTTCGACAAGCATTTGATGCGATTCTGCATATTTTCCATCAGCAAGTAGTAGAAAAATAATGATCCCCGCAAAAAGTCATTTTTAGACACAAAAGTTGAAATGGTCTAACCCTTTCAAAAATCGGTTGCAAACTAAATTAATTTTTTTTTAACCAAAAATACCTTGCCTGATGCAAGGTAATGAGACCAAAACAGCAAAACTGCGAAGTCCAAATTGACAGGTAGAGCCATCTGTTAAAAAATACGATTCTCAAGTTTTAGACCTGTTAGAGTTAGAGAAGTATGGTGGGAGCATCAACGTTCATCTACCAAGTTAATTCAATTTGTTCCAAGCCTACAAAGATGTGTGTGATCTGACAATATTTACTTGAAGGGCTAAATAAACCACTTCACTAGGTTCTAACCGTTCTTGATGGAAGAATCCGATCTAATCCCACAAACTACACATTACAACCTTGTACCTTGTTCATCTTCAGCATCGATAACATCGGAACGGAATCAAGCAAACCGTTTGCCACCACTAGGATTCTCGAACAGCATTTTCACTGTAAACTTCACACATTTTTCTGCTGCTCCAGCTTTGTTGTAGAATAGAAACATGACGACTGCAACAGAGCACGGACACTCATACCAAGTTGTCAACAATTGAAATATTTATTGGATGGATCTAAAATAGATCAGGCACAGTGAAAATTGAGGTCAGCCTCGGTTAGACTTTTTCCTACATTTTCCGAATTCAGCCACACTATCATTTGCCTGGCGCAACATATTCTGTATCCAGCAGCGAATGGAGGGTCCGAAAAAAATCCCACTTCAATCGAGTTCGAGAGACCGTAGCAGAAAGTTATAGCCTTTTTTGCTGGAATGTAAATCCGTTTGCTGTTTGCACGCAGCAAACGCAGCAAATGGAGTGAAGCGCATCTCGACTCGAAACTCGAAAATTGCATCCCTTTTCCGGCCCGAGCATGATTGATATTCATATCAATGCCCGCCGCAGTGAAGGGTCCTGTGTCAAAAGCATTCCCCGAACTCTGATAACTCTATCCATATCTGTCTCTCTTTCTCTTTCTCTTTTCCGTCCCACTCTAGGTGCCGATTGCTCTCTTTTCTCGAGCCATCCGTCACGGCGGCCCGCTGAATGTAGCGTGCACTTCAACCCCCGGGCAAAATGAGGTCAGTACAGAAGCGACCCCCCTATCGGCACTCGGGCCCCACGCTGGCGGCCCTGATCTTCCTGGTGCTCCAGCTACTGCTGCTCGACGGAGGTCACGTCGCCCGGGCACTTCGCTGCGACCGATCGCCGGAAGGGTCCGGCGCAAACAAATCGCCCGCCGATGGCCGATTCCGGCTGCGGATCTCCGGCAACCCGGAGAAGTACGTCCCGGGTGAATCGTACACCAGTGAGTTTCTTAATTTCCGTCCAAACTGTCCAACCGGGGGTCGCCACAACAGTTCTCGCCCCCCCTCCTCCACCACGAAACGCCATCATAAATCGCTATCTGGCACTGGAATCGAATTGGCCCTTAAATTCAATTATCGATCCGAGTGGCGCCCGTCTCGTTTCGGTAATCATCATTTGTATCCCC
>NW_026453955.1:0-19317 GCF_943734635.1 Anopheles cruzii
CGGTCCCCGGTATGTGCCGATGTGCGGTCGAAGGGTCGAAGGCTTTACCGGGGTCCACCGGAGATGCACCGGCGGCGGCCCACGATTGGAGTACCCGGCTTTGAGTGGTGGCCGCAGATTGAAAAGATGAGATGATGTTTTATTCCCCTGCCGTGCCGTTCGTGATGATTGCTCGGGCCACAAAAGGATGCAAATTCGGGCCATCTTCATTATGGTGCCGGTGTTGGGCTAATAATAACTTTATTAAAGCGATTGAAGTGGTGGCGAGTCCATCCAACGAGAGTCCTGGTTTCCGGGGCAGGAATTTCGACAAATTTGACCACGCATTTTGTGATTTGGCATCGTGTGCGTCATATTGGCGCGATGGTCGTGTGTGATGGTTCGTTGGCCATCAATTAACGCCACTGCACAGGGCCGCGGTAAGGGCCGTGGTCAAGCGGCTCGAGAGACTGGATCACTACAGTCCACACCAGAAAACCATAAAATGTTGGCCGCGCGGAACCGATTGCAGGCCGGTTGAAAAGAGAACGTCTCCGGATCGCGCGCGATAATAAATGGATTAATTTAATCACAGCATGTTGGACATGCGTTTTGATCCCATTAAACAGCAGAATTCCATCCGGGAAGACTACGAAAGTAGCCAAACAACTGCCCGGGGGCCGCTCGGGCCACTGCGAGCTTGTTAATGGGCCTCCCGGTGCTGATGATGGGCTCCGTCCGGTCACCGGTGCTCCGTGGATAATGGTGATGGAGGAAAAATGTTTGCACCAAGTGCCATCCCCGGCGGTGAACGTGGTGCTAGTGAATGGCCGTGCTGGTGTGGAAGCTGGAGCACATATTTTCGGTGCATTCGGTGCATCGTTTCTGGAACGGTGGTCCACCACCGAAGTGCCGCGCAGCGCATGAAAGTAGCCGCACACTGGTAGCGCATCTCTTGCGCGAGGTGATGCTCTTAACGAAGCTTTTGGCTGATTTGGCGTTAATTTATCTCCAGACGCACTCAGGTAATGGATCCTTCATCGCGAGCACCTCCGGCACGGGATGCGGCACTAACTGGCCGCCGGGACTATGGATAAATGATGAGCCGGAACGACATATGCCACGGTCCTTGTTCGGAACGGGGGGCGGTTTCTTTTTGCGCGGCCACTCAAAGCCATAGCTCAAAGCGGTAGCAAACGGAATGATACGCGTGCATTATTTTTATTGCGCCGAAAATCCTTTTTTCGAACTCGCCGGCTGGACGGCCGGCCGGTGAAAGTTGTAGGCTTTTATTGAGGCTTCGGCTTAAGCGGCTCCATGACGAAAGGGGGCAAAAGAAGCTTTAAAGCCGCCTGTCGTTGAAGCTGTGCATCGAAATTTGTTACACAATCGCCCCGCTGAAATGGGGTTCACTGCCGTCCGCTTCTTTTTGCACTAAACAAACTATTGCTCGGGGTTCGTCGCTTAAATTTTGTACCATTGCAGTCTTTTGTTCCCGTTTATTTAATTTTCTATTCATCCGCTTGCGGTGTAGAAAAGAAATGGAATAATTTGTCATAAATTAACCTCAGTGCCGCCCACCGTATTACCGGAAAGGAACACGAATGCGGATTTACTTTTATTGAGTGATTGATCACCGGAACCCGAGGGCGGCAACCGTGTCCGAGTACCGCGTGCCGATGTTGTTAAGCCGCGGGAAGATTCAATTTCGACCACGGCCCCGGTTAACCGGCGAACGGCGGGCCACTTCGTTGGGCTTTCACTGCCTATCTGCCACTGCCGGTTGCCGCAAAATGTGGCACAATCGTAACGAAAGTGAGCAAACGAAGTCCGCAAATCAAAAGCCTCGCCACGCCGGCCGCCGTCGGCGCACTTTGGTGGCATTGAATTGATAATCGCCGCCGTTTGGGCCGCGATGGAAGTAATTAAATGGGATGTGTTGCTGGGGCGGTGGCGGCGGCGGCTGGCTGCCCGATAACCCGGCCACTCGTGACTGGCGGAAATCGGCGATCGAATAAATTAAAGCCGCCTTTCAGAACGTCGCGAAGGGCGCACCGTAGCAGCAGCAGCAGCAGCAGGTTGTGGTTATGCCCCGAAGGTCCTGCCACGGGTTTTGAGCGACAAATTCCAAGGGATCCACTCCCGTGCGGGGCCGGCGGGGCTGCTGATAGTCATCTGGTAGCCATTCTTTTCTGCAGACTCGTTTGCGAGCCTCGTTTGGTGGCGCACTGGAGCCGTTTGTTTGCGCTGCCCCAGGCCGTTGATTGCTTATAATTAGTGACAGGCCGCTGGTGCTGGTGGTGGCTGCAGTGAAAGACTGATTAGGACCGGGTGCGCGAGCACGCGGCGAAGAAAGGGCGCCACCTGGAACAATATCCGGTTATGAAAATGAACAAACACACCGTGGTCGGGCCACTCATGTCAGTCACTGCCCGCCCTTAAAACTCGTGTAGAGCCTTGCAGCACCAGCAGCCACACTTCGTGCGGTTCGATTGCATTTGATTTATTGGTTGTTCCGTCGGGCCCCGCCGACGGAGCCGCTTGGAATGCAACCTGCCGCTCGCAGCGGACTTTCGGCGCTCGTGCCACGAAATGAAGCGAAACGACGGGAAATTAACTCGGGCCCGCTAAGCTTTCCACCGAAGGCCGAAGTGTGGAGTGCCCGGTGTGGTTTGCAATAATGGTAACGATTTTCGATTAGCATCAATCGTGAGCCGTCGCTCGGTTCTGCACACGCTCCCCGCGGCACTCTCGATCGGACTTGATCGGTTACATGAAAATTAATTAGACTATGATTCGTTGAAACGTCGCCCGGCCCAACTCCGGTGCGGCTCCACGGGGGTGCGGGGTCCTGAGAAGGCGAGCGGAGGGTGAAAAACCGTGAGCGACTTGCGATTGCTTATCGGTTTCGGGCGCAGAAATCCATTAACCGTCCGCGCGGTGACCGGAAGCCCTCCGGGAGTTTTCTGCCGCGGCTGGCTCCAGCCCAGCGTATCCAACAATGTCGATGGACGTTGAGTCGAAAACCGAAAACAGACCACCAGGCCCCAGCCTGCCGCAAGCGGCCACGCGGTTTGTCTAACGACCCGCGAACGCTAACGGAGGCTTATCGGCCCGGGTGTCCGGGCACGGGCTCCGGAAAGGTATTAGAGCGATAGGCTTATTCGGAAGACACCGTCGCCGGTGACCTTTCGGGTCCGTCCGGTCCGTCCGGCGATGTGGGGTGCCCAACGCACACCGCACAATATTGGGCCGCGGGGCGGCGGATCGACCTACATTACACATGCATTACGCGCCACGCGCAAGCTTGTAGGCTTCGTCGGTTCCGGTCGTCGGGTGGTTGAAATGGCGATGCGATTTTGCTTCGTTTTTTTGCGTAATGTCCGCACGGCTGCTGGGCTGTTGTTCTTCCCAAAGATGGTAAAAACATTTTAAAAGCGAGAATGTCGACCAGCTCAGCCCGCAGGATGTTGTGGCCAACGTCAAAGGTTAGGGCCCGGCGCAGAACGAACGGCTTTGGCTCACTCCGGATGGAGCGAGTTACTTAACGCACCGTGGTTGGAGTGGTTTTTGGCGTATCCGAAAGATCATGTGCGCCATGTGTGGCTTACCGAGTGTGGCCCGTCGGGGGGTGAATCATGAGAGGCCGGCTATGACATTTTCATAAAAAATAAGAATAGCAGAAAGAAAATTTAAAAATATTATGCTTAAGATTATTATGCTGACGGTTACACAATGGATGAAATGGACAAAAAAGAGTAGCGATCCTTCATTGAATATTTGTTTTTAAAAGGCAATTCGTTTACGCAAATCCAGGAAGAGTTGGATTCTGGCACAGTCAAATTTTGGGCAGCAGAATTTAAGCATGGCCGTAAGAGCTTACGAGACGACAAACGTCCAAAAACTGCAAGTACCGGCGAACACATTGCTAAAGCTCACCAAATGCTGCTAAACGACAATCGAATTAAGGTGAGAAAGGTGAAGATGTTCAAAGAACGTTTGTGTCACATATTGAGTCAATAGGCCTGATTATCTTGTATTGTTTATGCTGCGCCGTGCAAAGATAGTGATACTTTCAAAGGTAGTTTGTATTTTGGTGATGAAAACTTCAATTTGTCAAATTTATGTCGCAATATTTTGCGATGAATTTTCAGTTCCTTTACTGCCAGTGTCGCTAGTCCAAAGTAGGTCTGCCTAACTAAGAGCCTGCTTTACAGCAAATAGGATAAGTGATAGGGAACTCAGGGTCCTAACCCAGTCCCAAGAAAACAAAATTAATGCCTTTGAGAGAAAGATCCTCAGAAGGATACTAGGCCCAGTGAAGGATGAAGAGCACTGGAGGATCAGGCATAATAGTGAAATCTATGCAGTGTTTGATGACCCAGAGGTCTCCACCATGATAAAGAAACAAAAATTGCAATGGGCGGGCCACATTATACGGATGAACGAAACAAGGATACCAAAGAAAACGCTATTGGGAACGGTACACGGCAGGAGACCAGTCGGTAGGCCAAGAGCCCGATGGGAGGACAGCGTCCGTAAGGCCAGCGAGGACCTGCTCGGTGTAGCAGACTGGAGAGGCAGGGCAGTAGGCCGAGACAGCTAGAGGGTCTCGATACAAGCGGCCATAGCCCGAATCGGGTGTTCGCGCCACCAATAGATAGATAGATAGATAGGGAACTCAGTAGCTCACACATTGGTGTACAACAAGAACAAATAATCATGTACACCGAGAACGCGTAATTGTAAACGCGTAAACGTTGAACCAACAACTGTCTCGTTATTATGGCCGGCGACAGAGCCGCACCGGATCCGAACGTTGCTTGCCGATCACCGATCACTTTCATCGCGTTGGAGAACGGGCCCAGCTAGCAGCCGAACTCGCTGTGTGATCCGGAACTAACCACACAGGCCGTCGCGCATTTCGTTCGCTATTTCGTTCTCAAACTTGTATTCGTGATCTCGGTGATCCGCCAGCTTACAATATTTCGAGTTACAACCTTTTACACATCTAAAAATTTCAGAAATGTAATAGCAAAAATCGCACGCACAGCTGAACTGCTACCTGTGTATGTGTATCTGTGTGTGCAATGTTTACAAAAATCCACCAGAAATGACAGTTCGTACTCAAAGAGCTTGAAAAGCTTTCACATTTAAGCTTTTTAGCACATTTTAGCACATTTAGCACTCGGAGCTTCTCTAATTGAAAACCGTAATGCCGACACTTGAGTTTGCCATTTGAGATTGACAACTCAAGTAATTGAAAACCGTAATCGGGGGGTATAATTTTTCACGCAAATAATGCACAAGTGGTAAACAATCTGATAATTTCACAAAAATAGTCTTAAATATTCTGGTTCTTGTAATTAATGTTCAAATTCACACGCCAAAAGGGCATCCCGTTCACATAGACTCATCGGTTCCCGCTGGCAACAATTATTCTCCCGAAGAGGATGTCATATTATTAATCACTCGCTGTTCCTGCGCTAAGTGTGGTCCGCGGCAGGATCTTTCGCTTCTCTCTGTCTCGCCTGAGTGGTTCCACTGCCGGGCTGGACCTACACGTGGCCGTGTGTCGAGCGGGTCAACGGCAGGCATCGCCGCACATTCCGGTGGTGCCCGATGCCAACGCGAAAGTGCGCCCGCCGAAGATGCAGCTGCCAAGCGGCCAAAGTTCATCTCACACCGAAGCCCAGCGCAGCACCCTCCAACGCAATCGGCCTCCGCTGTGGAGCCCAAGTTTTGCATGCGAACCTCAGCATCGGCCGCGTACGTTGCAAATCGCTGCACGGGGCGCAACCTCCGGCGCAAAACCTCCGCCCCGGGCGTCCAGGGGAGCTCTTTGTTGCGCTGTGGGCCAAGGTGGGCAACCCGCTCCGATTAGCAACAGCCCGGCTGTGGGCGGCAACCGAAAGGGCTTAAAGCTTATTAGCTTCAAAGCGCCGGCTGGCCGACCGGCCGGGCGGTGGTGGTGCTCCAGTTTGGGCCCGCGACCCACGAACCCCCAACAGCAACAACAACAAAGAAAGTATCATTTATTTCAATTAAAAATGTGGGTGCAGGACTTTCTTCGGGCAGGAGGCGGCAGTGGCGGGCACATTAGGGCTCCGCCGCAATGCGCTTTGCTCATTGGGCACTATCAGCGCCCAGGAGAGCGGGCTTCGGGGTTCTCGCGCAGAGTCGGCCGCCCGGACTGCACCGGGCACCACCAGATGCACCAGTTTCTTAAGAGCTGCTCCGCTACTTGGCCCAGTGCGCGCGCCCTCCCACCCCCTGGGAACACGGTTCCGCATTCCGGGGCCGATTTTGTGGCACGGTGAAGGTGCGCCTTCGCCCTCATCGCTAATGGAGCAGCGGTTAAGTAGCATCCGCAGTCTTTCGTGGCCTCTCTCTCGCTCTCCCGGGCGCGCACTTCTCGTCCATCAAGCTTTCATCACGGAACGCGCGACGACGACGACGATGGACAGTGATTGCGCGCCGGGCCGCGAACTTCCACGGGTCGGGACCTCCACCGGCGGCGGTGCCGACCCTTTTCCCTTTTTCCTTCGGCCCGGACTTCACTTTTGCGCCAGTCCACGGGTAATTTAAATTTATTTTCTTTCATTACATATTCATTAAATTTCAATTTTAATGAAATGGTAAAATATGTAACACATTAGTAGGGGGTTGTTTGTTGTTGGCGTGTTTCTGTGGGCCGTGTCCCTTTGTGTGCTCTGCACGGCGGAGCGATAGAAAGCGATAAAGTCGGTAATGATAGAAAGGGGCACTGGGCGAAAGAACCTTCCATCGGAACGGCCGATCATCGGAGCGATCGGAGTGGGCTGAGCAGGCGCTTTCGTGATGCTAATGTTTCTTATGAACTGGGCCTCTGCAGCCTGGGCCAGGTACAGGGTGGGGCGGCCTAGCAGAAGAACAAAAACAACCAACAATTAGTTGGCAGAAATCAACAATCAACCCGACTGATGGGACCAATTGACTGCGAGATTTATCGACCGGGAACAACCGGGATTCATGTTTTGTTGTTGCCGGCCCCACGCTGATTGCTTGCTCGGTCTCTCGTCGCCCGTCGCTCTCGCAACTCGCAAAGAAACAAAACGATCGAACCCAGAACCGGGACGGGATTCGGAATGGAGGGCAGGTGTCTTAGGCTTTATCGGAAGGGGCTACACAAGAGCAATGAAGCAATAAAGGAAAGCATAGCGACCGGGGCTTGGGCGCGAAAAAAAAAGTCCATACGGGAAGCAAAGATTTGTGACACCAACGTGAATCGTAATTACCGATGATCGATCGGCGCTAATGGAAGTTTCGCCTTCGCCGGATTTCACTCACTTTGTCACCCGACGCGCGGCGGGGATTGCTTTCTTTCGGTGCTGCGGTGCGCCTTTCTCGGCACTGCGGAAGATTAAGAAGCTCCAAACCGCGGTGTCCACCGGTAAGCCGGTAGCTAACAACAACAACAACGGTTGGCGGGCGCGACCATCGCCAACTGGAGCGCAGCCAATCGATCCTAATGATGGTGGCATTGTTTGGCAAATAGTGCCCAGCCCAGCTCAAGGGAATGAAATGTTTGCAAAGCGAGATTCACTGCTCACAACGGCTGCGGAAGGAACGGGAAAAAATAATGTTCCAGATAGGGACGGGATTTGATCACAGAACTGAGGACACTGAGGTGGCTGCAAAAACCACAAACTCAATAAAGGAGTGTTCGATGCAGAATCGACAATAAATTTAAATTTGAATCGCCTCTGTTTCATTGCAGCTATGTTTTTCTTTTATCGAATGTCGTTGTCTTGGACATTTATGATTGAATCCACCCTTTTTTCACATGGATTATTTTGTATAGGTACAGGATGCAAGATACACGCTTTCCGAATAATAACAGAATAAATTAATAGCTTTTACTACTATGGGTATGTTTTCAAATAATAAATAGAAGTATTATTTAACATTTTTTCAGCTTCTTTTGTAATACTAACTAGGCATACGATTGACAGTATTTCTATGCAAAACGGCCCTCTTCAGTCCTTCGAGCATAAAATTAATACCTGTTGTTTGGTTTGCAGTACAATATGGCCTTTCTTTATTAGTATCGGGATATTATGGAGATCATGTAGCGAAGTTTCGCGAAGACTTACCCCAAGACCGTTCCACAAAAGCAGACAGTTTTGTGTTATTAATTTATTTTATCATTTATTTATATAGTTATTTATGAACAAGGGCTGGGTAGCATGATTGTCTACATGCAGGACTAACTTAGAACTGATAAGACAACTAATCTCAGCAAAACTGTAAGTTTATGGTTAATACGATTCTATTCGATCCAATAAACAACTAATCGCTGCTGCTCAGATGTAAACGAAAGCAGGTGACCGATTTAGGGACTGCAGCATTTCTGGTCATCGTCTTAAATAAATCAGTAATTTGCGGTCTGCTGTTAAACTATCTAAATATTGCTTAAAATATTGTCACCAAATGATTGTAAAGTTCGTAAATGCGTCTCAATGGGCAACGTATCCAACATCCCCATTCACGTGCAGTGGCGTAGCGAACCGTAGAACTGTACTTTTGTGGGTGAGCATAAATTTCTCTTCCGCCCGGCTCGGTGTCGGACTTTTCACTTTCTAACTTCAATTATGAACGCTGCCGCTGCGGCTGTCACCCGCCCCGGGCCTGGCCAACCGAAAACCGCGCACAGCTCTATTTAGCATCAATTAAGCGCCGCGGCTCGCGCGCCGATTTCGCAGCATAATTTTCTTCGATGCACGCCGACCGCAGAACGCTTTCCAACCCGCTCCGGCTCCGGTTTTCCGCATTTTCCACACCGTCGTCCGGTGACCATTTTCCACTCGATCGGTTTTGTCCCTCCCTCCCTTTCTCGGGCGCACGTGCTCGAATTGTGTCACCACCGATCGATTGGGGTGGTTCCGTGTTTGGATTAGTGCCGAGACCGGGGAGGCCGGTCCGATGCGTACCCTTAAACGCCCAAATCGCCGCTGAGCACCAGCATGCTTTCTTCTCTTTTGCGTGTTCTCCGCGGCCCATCACCGCGTAATACGCGTTACGGCGCAGGACTCGATACGCTTTCTATGCTTGCCGCAAACTTACCGATGTTGGCACAAAAGGCGCGGACTAGAAAGCGTGTTGCGTTGCGTTTGATGCCATTTTAATTCACTTTGGTGTTTGCGGTGCAAAGTGAAGCAATTTGTAGGAAATTTATTTGCGCAGTTACGCCGCCCAGCCCCAGAGGTTATGATTGCCCGCCCGACGGACGGGGGCCATTGGACGTGATTCCGAACGTTTGTCATCTTAAACGATCAGCGAGCTAGATGCGGGCCGGGCCGGATCGATCGTACCGGGCCGGGAACAATGGGTACTTTTTGCCACATAATTTCCAAGCGCTTTGCGAAGTTGCGTCGCGCATACGAGCCGGACAATTTATGTGGCTCTAAAGCGTTATGGTGCTCGACAGCATCTTGCGAGATGTGATTTGGGCTGCTGCCACAGAGCTGGTTGAACGGCGCGGCCGAGAAGGGTAGAACCAAGAACCGGGCTGCGATAATCCCGCGAGTGCGCGAGAGTTCTCACGGAGCGCTGCCCACACCGTGGACCGTTTTTGCGCCAGAATGGGCTTCATTTCCGCTCCCGCCACGGTGATGGCGATTGCGAAACTCCTCAATTACCGTTTGGTTCCGATCGGTGGCCCGAGTCTGAGCGGGTTGCGAAACAGAAACGGATAAAAACCGCACACCCCGGTTCTAGCCACCGCCGCTAATAAGCGGGTCAGTGGCCAAGGTACGGTGGCCCAGGTGTTGCTGGCTACCGACGTGGCCCCTTCAAAGGGCCACGCTGCTGCATATCCGTTTGCCCTTGTTTGCGGTCCCCTTCCTGCTATCAATTAATTTGATCTTCATGAGCCGAAAGGCTTCGGCGTGGCTCGTTCTTCTCGCGGGCCGATCGCGAACCGCTGCGCTGGCGCATATGCGAACGGAGATGGATAAGCCACGCGGATCCGACACATTCCGATGCCAGGACGGTGAAACAAAAACCGCGACGCCGTCGATATCCGCGAGGGCCGCGCCGCGGTCATTGGCAATAAAATGGAAACAAATAACTAATAACAAGTAATTATATTGTAAATAATTGTTGGCTGAAACAAATTATGCCACTTTTCCTAGCGCGCAGCGCCAGCCCCGGGGGCCCTGGAAAGCGCCCAGAAGCCCACGGAGATCGGAAGATAGTCTCCCGGTCTGCCGGCGTCGGCGTCGTGTTGCAAAATGGCAGAACTAATTCGCTGGCATTCCGATGACAAAGTGAGACGCTGCGCACTCTATTGGGAGCCAATAGTTTTTTGGTGTGCCGCGACCTACGCCACCTACCCAACGCTGCCGTGAGCCTGCGGGATGCCGGGATGAAGCAGAAAAACGCCGTGCCATGTTTCCGGTTAATGGGGGCCCTTCATTCGAACCCTAGGAAAAGCGCCGCGCATAACAATATAATTTCGAGCAATTATTGTACCACCAACAACTCATTTTTATGGCACCCACTTAACGGCCCCCGATGCCAGGATGTAGGCCCCGAAGCGCTACGGATTTAGTGGCCGGTCCGCGCTGCAGCTGCAGGTATGCTCCGGATGGGCTTTATCGCGCCTTCAATAATGCACCGAAGGTCGCTCGGTAAGCGGTCCGCCGGTGCATTGGAATGCAGCGGCCAATGCGCTAGGCCTCCCTCCCGAAAAGCCTTCGCCACCGGTGGAAGGGATGACTTTTCCGCGTTTGAAGCGGCAACTAATACCTTGGAACTTGGAACCTTGAAAGAATTGGGCGAATGATAAAAGTTAATTGTTTTGTTTGGAGACTGTTTTCCGTAGTCGCTTTGCACATTTCTTGCTGATTCACGGTTCGTTCTGGAACCGTGGCCCCCGAAGGACGCCCCGCAGATGCACGCGTCTCGAGCGAGTGGCGGAAGTGGCATATAGAAATAACACACTCACGCAGGAGCGCAGCGAATCAACGCCTGCTTTGAGCGGGGTCTTGTTCAATCGAACCGGACCAACCGGCAGCAGCCACTACTGGCAATCAACGGTTGACTTCTGGAAGTGTATCACCACCGCCGTTGGGTTCCAGCGTCTGCCGGCCGAATTGTCGCCCGGCACGGGGCTGGCAATGTTTGCACAGTCCAAGGATGTTTGTCCATTCTAATGCCCGACTCCAGACGTCGTGAGTCAGCAGCCAGCCGGCGCATAATGCGGACAGCGTTTCTAATTCGTTTCTGTTTTTCTTCTTCAGCCGCTGCCGCTGCTGCTGCTGCTGCTGTTGGGGTCCACCGCTCGCTTCGAACACCGGGTGCATCGTGGTGTAGAAGGGTGCACTGCAACGGCCACCCCGACCGGCCTTTGGGGCGTGTGTTTGAGGGCGGACGGGAACTGCCGGCACGGTTCCCGGGCGAGTGTCCAGCGAGGAAGATAAATGACAGTTCAATTTCGAGAGCAATTAATTACTACTCCTCCGAACCTTGCCGAGTGACTGGCGCGGACTGGCGCCCGCCGCCAGACGCAAACGAAGAAGCGAACGCCCAGCAAACCGATTCCCCAGGTGCGGTCACCTAGCATCCGACGGCTGGACCGGTGGTTGATGGCTTTTGCAATGGCATTTGGTTGTGGTTTTTTGCGGCTTGAAGTCGGAGCCATGCACGCACACAGACACAGAGCGAGAGGGCCACCGGCACACAATTCTAGCAATCTTAATATTTTGACAACCACCCGGGCGATAATCGCGTCCCGCGAGCGCGGTCGCGCGCGGACTTGTCCCGTAACTTAGGCTCTCGCGAATAGTCGCTGTCACAATTAAGCGCGGACTGTTTCGGGCCGAGGATCGTTCGGCTGGACTGGAAAACAGAGAGGCAAAAAAAACTAACCAACCCGATCGCCGAAGTGACAACGATTGCGACGATTACATGATGTTGGGTGGAGAGTTTGGTCCCGCGGGACCCGAGTATGAGCTGAGCCCGCAATAAAGTTCGGCATTAAATGAGCCTTCCTGAGCCGACACCGGGAACATCGCACCCCCGGGGGAAAGGGCTTTCGTTCGCTGCGCATTGAAGACGCTGTTTCGAAACGGCACCGTTCTCGTGCACCAGCCATTTTGGGTGCAATTCTTACTCATGATCTGTTTCTTCTCCGCCGTGTCCCGTAAATGAGCATAAATGCGAGGTGAGGCGAGGTCGTGGCCCGCGAGCTGTAAGCGCTCTAAATCGGGCACCGATAACAAACTGTTTTATCTTAAAGCAACCCCCCGAAGGAGGGTGCGGAAGGCTCCGAAAATGGAACTCGCAAACCTTGACGTCGGCGTCAAGCGATCCGCGGGGCGGATTCCCGGGGCCGCAGGATGCTTGGGGTGGAGTGCGGATCGATTCCATAAAGAATGCAACTTTATAACTTAATTTTACATTAATTATCCATCACTTCACCGTAAACATCTTGATTTTACGGTTGTGCCGCGCGCGCGCTCTCCAAGGAGCTCCAAGATTTCCGGGATGGACCGAACGACCGACGGATTGCCGCCGTGGCCGTGCGGCAATGCAAAACGGGCCCGACAGCCGGACAGCCGGACGGAAGATCGACCGATCAGATCATCAACTCGAAGCCTCTTGAGACGCGAGTGCTCGAGTGGTGGGGTGCCTCTTGTGGCCACATTGTGTTGCCGGATAAACAAACTCCGCACCCCGGCACGATCGATAATGAGTCGCGTAAGTCGCGTTCTTCGGTGCACGTGGGGGTGCACTTTGGAGTCGTCCATCCCTGGGGCCACTCCGGCCGATGATCGCTTCGGCTCCGGGATTGTGTGTAAATAAGCAATTTGCTCCTCGAGCGATTCGTTAGCGGATCGAAACGGACATCGATTTTGCGGCGGTGCGCGTTTTTGGCGAACATCAATAAAACGTCGAACGCAACGGGGAAATATTCTTCAATGGCCACGGAGAGAGAGAAGAGGGGAGAGACACAATTACAGCCACGGAGCAGCCCATTTGTTTGGCTCCGGGCGCACTTTTCGCGGCCGCGGCTGAAATTGAACCCTTTTTTGGGAAGACGTCGCCATGCGGTGGACGACGACGCGGATCGATGCGCTTGACGAGCAGCGAAGAACGGAGAATCACGTGCATCGAACGGGGCGAAGCTTATGGTAATTTTCACCGACCGATCGAAGGCCGACCCATACTTGGCCGTGAGCTGCGCGGGCCCCCGGCGTGCCAGTCAGTCGATAAAGTTTTGATATCTTCATTTCGGTCGGCAAATAAATAAGTCATTTTATGGAGTACGAAACGGCACGAAATGGTGGTGGCTGCGCGAGGAAAAAAAGCGGACAGATCGACGCAAGAAATAAGACATCACCGGGGTTGAGTTGAGAGGAGCCGACGTCGACAGTCGTTCTTGGTGCTGCAAAGTGCATTCACCACCGCGAAAGGATGTGGCCAGCGTATGCAAATGCGCCCAACAATGCTTCTCCCGAGTGTGGCCGGAACCACGTTCTGGGAAGGCCTGGGTCCGTGTTAATCTGCGAACAATCCACTGCCCATGGGATGACGCGGCTCCTCCGAATGACGGTGATGATCCGCCGAACCGATCAATATGCAACCCGCCGCAGCCGCCGCGGCCAGATTCGAAAGTCCGAATCGAATCGAGAACTTTTGGGGCGATGGACGTCCGTTGCGTTGCGGTATCTTACGATAATTGCGATCGGGCAGCGGAGGAAGCGGACCATCATCATCGGCCGCCCCTGCCTGCTGCATCCTCCCCGTGCGCCATCGTTGCGGGGATGCGTTGATGAAGATGTAATAATGTGTTGAACATTATTATCTCATTTTGGGGGGGTTTCATGCGATGGCATGCGCTTTCTCCTGGCGATGCGCCGCTTGGCCAAGATAAACATCTGCATTTTGTTGGCCGTTTGGCCAAACGGCCGTTGCATTCGCGGTTCGTTATCGAGCTCATTTATTTCGGGAGGTTCGCATCAAGCGAGCGAGAGAATTCGTTAGTCGGACTTCGTGATGCTTGTCCCTGGCCAGCACCTGGGAAGCAGTGCCTAATTGGAAGCGGACAGCAATGTGATGGACAGCGAGATCCGCGTTCTGGGCCTTGATGTCAACACCGAAGGTTCGTTTTATCGCGTTCGCGTCAATCAGCTGGTCCGTATGGGCCTAGACTTTGCGGCCGACACTTTGCGGACGACTTCTACAACCCACAGACCGCAGACGCTTGACGTGAGGGATACATAAATCTGTCGCCCATGCGTCGTCGGCCCGGCGGCCCTGTCTGGCAGCGGTCTGGACCGTCGCCGCCGCCGCCGCCGCTGGACGATCATAATTCTGTCAAAGGTCCACCCCCGGCCCGGCCGGCTGACCATACGGGGCGCGTGCTGCGGGAGTCCCGATTGCGTTGGATGCCGCCCTAGAACACACACACATTCACACCAATTATCAGCACATTCGTGTGCGATAGGTTCACGCCGGCGGATCCACGTGGGATTGCCTATCGGTGGCCTCCGATCGCCAGCCGATGGGCCAACCCGCGATAGGTGCAAGAGTGTGTGGCGCGCGCGCGCGCGAGGAATAAAACGGCAATAAACAACAATTAATCTGACAGCGGTGCTAATAGAGCTCGGAGCCAGAACGCTGTTGCTGCTGCTGTTGCGAAGAGGGAACCATCGGCACGGTACAGGATACACGGGCATAAAATAAACACTATCCACTCGATCTGGGGTCCTTTCCGGAAGCGCGCGCGGTGGCGGCGGGATCGCGAAGAGGGCCCCAGAAACGCGACTAGACCAACGCGAGACAAAGGCGAGACAGTCGCGAGGCGGTCTTCTCGCGGTCAGCCCCGAGTGACACCACCGTGCGCCCTGCGCTTGTTGTCATGAAGTTCTGATCTCTGAGCCCGTTCCGTGGCGTCGTTGCACGAGTTGCACGAGTTCCTGTTCCGCCACGGCAACGGCGGCACTCGTGAATCGTGTCTGAGAGGGTGCCGTGCCCCTAAGATGCTGGCAGAAGTATTGTGTTGATTGGGGCCCGCCAGGAGGCAACAGTCGGTGACCATTTTTTTAACTCGGCTCACTAAACTTCTTTAAATGAATTAGAATCGGATTAAGTTTTATTTGGTTGTCAATGATTATTGAATATTAATAGATGATTGACAATCTGAATAAATTTTTACGTTAATTTAAGACCCTTAGTTACTCAATTTTCGTATTTTTATTTATAAAACTAGTCGCTGCAAACTATTCCAGCCGAGCTCATTCCATCCGGCACTGTGCGTCGGAATACGTTACGATTATGGCTTCGGGTGACTCGGAGGCGTTGAAATGGCTGTAGAAGAATCAATTACAATCAAGCATTACGCCAGGCGACGAGCCAGGCCACTTTTCACCCGCCCCGGTTCAGGTCGAACGCAAATCGCTTCGATATGGTTGGATCTGAACATCACTCGCGCTGATGATAAGGGAACGATCGCGCACCGATGCGCCACCATTACCACGCTCGGGCCGGGAGATTCCTCCGTTGCTAATTGCTCGTCGTCGTCGTCGTCGTCTGCGGAGGAAGTACACGGAACAACCACCGTTTCGCGTATTGCAATTGAAAATTATAGTTCCGGGCAGTGGTCTAGAGTAACGCAACGCTCGTCCGCGGGTCTATTTGCCACGCACATTAGACACACACATTAGCCGTCGCGGGTCGTGGGCGCGTCGAATGGCCATGGCGCTGAGTGGGTTGCCTCCGGAGAGATGTCCGGGCGAATCATCATTACACGGCACCGTCGTGCACTATTACTTCATCACTAGCCGGCCGGCCGGCCATCCGGCTGGCTCGCTGGCTGACTGGCCGGTTGGCGATCAAACCGGGCGTAATGTCAATACGCCGCCCGATCGCTGTCACCGCGGTGCTGTGCCGGGGTCGTAAAAGCAGCTCGTAAAAGCCAGCGCTCGGCTTGGCTTGGCTCGGCTGCCCGTCAGCGCACGTCACGTCCTGGGCGCAGGATTGCATTCCGACTCCGCAGTCGGGGCCTCACGGGGCGGATCGTAAAATTTTACTCCCGGCGGAATGAGTTAATTTACAGCACATCCTTCGCCGAGGTGACATCGACATCGGCTCGGGAGTCGATCGATTTTCGAAGGTTTCATATTTTCATCCCCATGGTGTGCTATGAAGTTGATCGGTTAATTATTACCCTCTTTCGATAACTGCGAGATCGGCGTCCAATTATCAGGACATTACTCGTGCGTCGGTTGAAGAAGGGATGGTCACGGTCAATCTTGTCCAAAGAAAAGCTCAAAATTCAAATTAATTTCAATTTATTTTCTATCGAGAAATAATTCAGCATAAATCTGGTTTCAGTAATGCAACTTTTGATTTATTTTATTTTTTTATTTGTTTTATAAGGTCGTGCAAAGTATCTTCGGCCACTTGTTTGGAAGTTCTGTCTGCCATTCTGGCAAAACCTTTCTCTTCATTTTCCTGTTCTGTTTTTTTACATTTTGCTTTGCAAGAGTCCAATTTCTTTCAATCGAACGAATATTTTGTTTTGACTACAGTTTTTTGTTATACTATTGAATGTATTTTCTATACATCACTTTTGAGTTAGCTTAGAGTTAGAGTTAATGGTATCTATTTTATTATCTATTTTCAGTAAAATCTTTTGTCCATTGGGTCATACAGTTACTTTGTGCATTTATTTGTATTATTTTACTATTCATTGTTACCATGCAATGCTTTACTTTATAACTCCTGCCGGATTCCGCCGTTGTGTTCCGCTTCGATTTAAGGTTATCCTATCGCTAGCCGCCAGAACCAGGCTTTGGATCTGCAGTCAACTGATAACACATCGTTCAATAAGTCCCGAGACTAGCGTAGAAATGGCGCTAATAATGCCATTTATATACCGACGTTCGGAAGTACCAACCTTCAGATGAGGTGTGTCAAAATTTGATGTAATTCGAAGCATAACCAAGAAAGCTATAGTGGTTAAAGTGACGCTACTTTTGCAATCCTGAAAAAATGGACCAAAGCGAGTTTCGCGTGTTGATAAAACATTGTTTTCTAATTGGGAAAAAACACTGTTCAAGCTCAGCAATGGCTTGAAAAACGTTATCCGGACTCTACTCCGTCGAAACCAACCATTTTTCGGAGGTATGCTGACTTCTATGCGGTCGTGCTGATACAAATGATGCGGAACGTTCGGGTCGGCCAAATGAGGCAGTAACTCCCGAAAACATCAAGCAAGTATTGAAAATTGTGATGGGAGACCGCAAAATAAAAGCGCACGAGATAGCTGAGATGGTGAACTATCAACTGGTAGTGCATTTACTATTTTGCACCAAAAATTGGCTATGAAAAAGGTTTTTTTCAAATGGGTGCCGCGATTGCGCACATTGGAACAAAAGCTACCATGGCACAATTCAATCAAAACGATGACCAATTTCAACTAATTAGGCTTCCAACTGCTCCTCATCCTCCGTACTCGCCGGATGTGGCCCCCAGCGACTACTGGCTCTTTACGGATCTCAAAAAGATGCTCCAGGGAAAAAGATATGGCTCAAATGAGGAGCCAAAAAACAAACAAAACTCATTTTGAGCCAAAAAACAAATCGTGCTACAAACATGGAATTGAAAAAATAGAGAAGTGTGGAATGGTTGTATTACACTTTAAGAAGATTATGTTGATGAAAAATAAAGAATTTTGCCGATAAAATGTTGTTTTCATAGTTAGTCTCGGGACTTATTGAACGATGTGTTAGTGGAAGTGTTCTCGAGGCTACAACTTAGTTTATTAGTTACAGTCGAGCTGAAGTTCACAAGTTACAGTCCGTGAGATTTCGAAATGTCATAATCAGATAATAAATAAATAAAATCATTTGTAATTGTGAAACGGACTCTTCAGAATTTTTATGACGTTACACAACTGTTCAGGCATTCAGTTGCCTGAAACAATCTCCGTTCGTTCAGCGTAATGAGGCCTTATCAATTACTTACCACGGTGCACGATAAGCCAAACATCAGTTCCGCGCTATAGCCGAACCGATCGATCATGTAGCATAAACACAGCGCGGGCGCGCGCGCCGTTTAACCTTGAGCACATAACCGTTCCGTTTTATCGGTGCCGGTGGCGCAGAAAATTAGGCGTTCGCGTTTGGCAGGGCCGGTCGGCGCGGCCGGCGACCGTGCCCCGCGGTTCAATTGCTCCGCGGCTACGCCTATCAGGTCCGCTCCCGCCGTGAAGGCCCGGGCCGCCGATCGATCGATCGGTTTCGACTTCTGGCGGGCCGCAATAAACTCATAAATCAGACCGCTGGGCCGGCCGGGTGCGCCAAAGTGGAGCACCAAATAAACCATAAAGAGAAGGCCGATCCCAGGCCCGGGCGGGTGGGAGTAATGGTGGTTTTTAGCTAATTTTTCATGCTGACCTTGCCCCCGAAGCGGGCGCCCGTTTGGCAGTTCCTTGCTGCGCCGGCCACCGGTAGCCGATCCATCGAAGAGCCGCGATCCGATCGCGGCCAGCCAGCCGGCCGTCCAGCCGGAGGCATCTTAATCACCGACACCAGCGGGACGAGTGAAATATGACTGGTGGCAAGGTCACCGGACAGTGCAGCTGCCAACCGCCCGCTGGAGGGACCCTCCGCAAAAGGGAACAAAACGAAACGAAACCCCCCCCACACAAACGGCATGATCTTCGGGCTCCCGCGGGGGGAGACGGAGTACACGAAACGGAACAGCAAATAGTGGAAACCGGCGCCACCGTCGCCACCGAACGCCTTCCCGGCCCCCGACAAAGGCCCCCGAGGGGAAGTTCGCTAGTGTGGGACTCGGGAGATTGATCGCTAATAAACTCGATCGCTTGGTTCCGGGCTCGAGGATATCGAGGGAGGCGTGCTGTGAGGGTGGCTAAGTCCTGCTCCGGCTGCGGCCGGAGGATTCCGGTGGTTCCGTGAGCCGCGCGCGAGCGCCGAAGTCGTACCTTGGTCCAGATCTTGGCCGGTGATAAATACCTCGAGGTCTCGCCTACCTCCGGCCACCAAGCCGACTCCCGGAACTCCTGGACAGATCGCCAGTGGACCATAGTGTGGCCCACGTGTGTGTGTGTGTGTGTGTGTATGAGGCCCAGCAGCGGAGGAGTCTTGGCGATACTTCGGCCCGTGGAGTCGGAACGAAGCCGTGGCAGTGGAGGTGGTGCCCGGGGGACAAACAACGCTCACAACACGGCGTGATCGGCACGGGAAGATATCCGCCCCGCGCGGTACTGGAGGCTGGCCACGGCCCCCGCCTGCATTGGCCAATTGGCGTCCCGTACGAGAT
>NW_026453956.1:0-13780 GCF_943734635.1 Anopheles cruzii
ATAGAAAATGCTCAGCTACGCGCGCGTAACAACGAGCTAGAAAAGAAACAAAAAACCCCCATGATTACCCCCTCTTCAACCCCCACCTTCTCTCCCGTCTCCTCCCCGACGCATTCCCAATCCTCCACCCCTTCCACCTCCTCCCCCTCCAGCTCCGACTCCGAAGCGGAATCGGAGCACAGGCAGCCGGATGCAGAGATGCACTCCGAGCCTGGGCTGGCCAAGAGACCAGCACCGTCCTCCTCGGAAGGCGAGGGACTAAGTCCCAAAAAACCTAACAAAGTAAAACCTTCCGCCAAAAGACCCACCCCTAACAAATAAATGTCTCCAAACCCTAAAACCCCCACATCAACTCCCCAAGCCTCACAATGACAGACACAACTCACCAAGCAATTAACAATACAAATATAACAACACGCAAGCTAGCAATGTCATGGAACATCAGGGGTTTTAACACAAACCTTGATGAACTAAAACTACTAATACACAAACACCAACCACGATTTATCGCTCTCCAAGAAGTCCTAAATATAAATATCAATGGGCTCAAAACAAGTCCCCTAAAAGACTTTGAATGGACCCACAAACACTTCACCAACATACACCACACAGTAAGCCTTGGCATACATGACACCTGTCCCTACAACGAAATCCCACTAAATACCACACTTCCAGCTTTAGCCATCAGGGCATTATCCCCAATAGAGTCAACAATAGTTTGCCTATACCTCCCTCACAAACTAACACCAAAGGATCTAAACAATAAGCTCACCGACCTTCTTGCCCAGCTTCCTCCCCCCATAATTCTGCTTGGCGACTTCAATGCGCACCACAGAGCATGGGGCCACCAGTACACCAACCCCAAGGGAAAAACACTTCAACCAATCTTCAACATCAGCCACATAACCCCAATATACACTGCTTTTCATAATGATAGCCTCACTCGTTTTTTCAGACTGAGGTTAAGATAAAACGCTGAACCTATTTTTTGTAGATGAGGAATCAATTAGTTTGGCAAAAGAAATAATATCCGTTGTTTGGTTTTCCGAAATAAAAATTATTTTGACTCAGAGAGCCAAAAAACGATAAAACGGCTGTTTCAAAATGATAGCCTCATTATGTATTCTTCAAGAAAATAGGGCCACCCATTAAAAATGAATGACAATTATGATGTTTTAATAATCAGTGGCCTCTCCACTACGATTTATTACTTGAAATATACGTTTTGGCATACTTTCGGATAGTTTCTTTGGCACGTTCATCGACAGGGAACCCCAAGCATTTCTAATCGCCACTTCAAGCGTGTGTATGTTTTCGTACTGCTTGCCATCCGCATAGATCTCACGAACTAGAATTCCCCAAACATTCTCAATAGGGTTGAGATCTGGAGAAACAGCCGGCCAGGTCATTAAATTTACTCTGAAATGTTCCAAGTAAGCTTTTGTTGCTCTACTTGCATGGACAGTTGCATTATCCTGCTGGAAAATTAGCGGGTGGTGGTTGAAACGATGCAGGTATGGCTTCAAATTACTCTCCAGAATGGCTATGTAACCTTCACTGTTCATTCGTGAAGGAACTATTGCGAAATTACATTTAGCTTGGCTGTTAAACGCACCCCATAGCATGATGGAACCTCCGCCATAATTCCTTCGTCTAAAAAAACCTAGGTTCCCGTCTCAAATCTCGCCAGTAGTGGCAAAAACCATCCGGCCCACCGAAATTTATTTTCTTTTCGTCACTCCAAACGACCAGAATTTAAAAAAAAAACTCAAATATTGGAAAGCTCAATGTATCGATAGCTTACATAATTCCATTCATCTTTCCATGACATATGCTTGTTCGCAAATTGCAATCTTGCTGTTTGTGATGTGTCTTCATTGCTGGAATTTTTCTCATTGATTCTCTGGCAATGCTTACAGAGGAACTAAGAGTTCTCCAGATTGTAGCATAGCTAACATTCATGTGCAATTCATTCTTAATACGCCGACAACTTTTCGTAGTGTTAGACGCAGCTTTAACTACTCTTCGTTCATCTCGAAGGTAAAGTAGTTTTGGCCGTCCAGATGACTTCCGAGTCCCATATTCCGATGGATCTTTCAAGTAATTATTGACAGCCTTTGGAGATCGTTTTAATAATGAGGCTATTTCACCATTTGACTTCCAAACAGTATCGTACGCTTCAATTTTCCCTTTTTCACCTTCTCTTAATTGAGTTCCACGACCCATTTTTGATCAAAATGGCCAGTTGACTACAGGAAATATGCGAGACTACTGAGAATAAAAAACTCAGTTACTTCACAATTCAACTACTGTTAGCAGGACTGGACTAGGACTGACTTTTACAAGTGAGGCTATCATTTTGAAACAGCCGTTTTATCGTTTTTTGGCTCTCTAAGTCAAAATAATTTTTATTTCGGAAAACCAAACAACGGATATTATTTCTTTTGCCAAACTAATTGATTCCTCATCTACAAAAAATAGGTTCAGCGTTTTATCTTAACCTCAGTCTGAAAAAACGAGTGAGGCTATCATTATGAAAAGCAGTGTATAATAGCAAGCCCACTTTCATCTCCCCGATAAACAACACCAATACCACACTTGATCTCTGCGTAGCCTCCCTAGACCTAATTCCAAAACTCTCCCTGGAAGTAGAATCCGACCTACACGGCAGTGACCACTTCCCCATCATCATCCACCTCTCCTCTCCAAACAACCATTCCACCACGAGCCTCCGACCCAGATGGATCTATGAAAGAGCTGACTGGTCCTTTTACCAATCAGCTATTTCTTCCAATCTCGACCCAAATAACCTAAGCCCCTCAGCCTTCTGCACACTTCTCACCAACGCGGCCAGTTGCAGCATCCCCCGAACCAGCGGAGTCCCTGGAAAGCGCAACGCCCCATGGTGGAACAAAGAAGTCGCAGAAGCAATCAAGCACAGAAGAAAAGCTCTCAGAACCCTTAGAAGGGCAAGCAAGACTCCCGACAACATCTTCACACCTTACTTTGCCTCTCTTTATCGCGAGGCAAACTCCAAAGCCAAACAAGCCATTAAAATAGCTAAAGAACAGTCATGGGCCACCTTTGTCAACACCATCGGACCAGAACTTTCTGCCAAAGACATGTGGAAACGTGTCTCCCTCCTCTGCGGCAAAAAGTTCCAAAACAACATTATCCTCCGCCAAAATAATATACCAATCACAAACCCCTCCAATATAGCCAAAGCCTTCGCCACACAATTTCAAAAGGCATCCGCAACTGTAGCGTATACCAAACCATTTCAGAAATACAAAACCGAGACCGAACTAACACCCGTCACTTTCCCACAACACAACAACGAACACTACAATAGCTGCTTCAGTGGACATGAATTGCAATGGGCACTGCAGAAGTGCTCCGGCAAATCAGCAGGACCGGACGACATTGGCTATCCCTTACTGCAAAACCTTCCCCTCGCAGCCAAAACTCAGCTACTAAACATTTACAATAGCATTTGGGCTTCTGGCACTATACCCTCTTCCTGGAAAGAAGGTTTTGTTGTGCCAATACCCAAACCTAACCGACCCAAACATGAAGTAGGCAGCTATCGCCCCATTTCACTCCTAAACTGCATTAGCAAAGTTTTGGAGCGAATGGTCAATAGAAGACTAGTCCAAGAACTAGAACACAACAAGCTTCTCAGCCCCTCCCATTACGCCTATCGGAACGGAAGAGGCACTGAACCGTACTTCTCAGAACTCATAAACTCCCTCACAAAAGCCAGAAAGAGAAACCACTTCACAGACTGTGCCGTGGTAGACCTCTCCAAAGCCTTCGACCGGTCCTGGCGACATGCCATTCTAGAACAGCTTGAACGCTGGAAATTTGGAGGCAGAATGGCAAATTACATTAGCAGCTTCCTGAAAGACAGGTACTTTAGAGTACTCATTGGACAGGAAAAATCCGACCAAACCCTCCAAGAGAACGGCGTTCCGCAAGGGGCCATTCTCTCCCCTACCCTCTTCATCATCAGCCTACAATCCCTACTTTGCTCGATCCCCACTAATATCAAAACATTCATCTACGCAGACGACATCGTCCTCGTCTCGTCCCACAGATCCTCTGCCATAACCAGGAAAAACCTTCAAATAGCCATCTCAAAACTCCAGCAATGGAACCGATTTACAGGTTATAAAATATCTCCCCAAAAAAGCAAAATCCTAAGCCTTTCCCACACGCCCCGCCGAAAGCCTAAACCCATTCTGTACGACCGGGTTCCCATACCGCAAGTACGAGCAACTAAAATATTAGGAATAGTCATAGACTCCAAATTGAACTTCCTGGCCCACTGTCGCCACCTCAAAGTAGCGACCAAAAGCCACATCAACCTGTTTCGCATGCTCGGATGCGGCAAACACCGTGCGGTCCGCAGCACCCTCATCACAATTCTCAAAAACTGGTTCCTTCCCAAACTTCTCTACGGCGCCGAAATATTCAGTTTCGGCGGCCAGAGAGTCACTGAACTTCTCGCACCCATTTACAACACTGCAGTTCGGAATATCACTGGAGTCTTCTGCACCAGCCCCACCGACTCCACCCTATGTGAGATAGGATTACTACCCTTCCACCTGGTCCTCCTCAAAAAACTAACAGACTCCGCAAGCAGACTCGTAGAAAAAGGCTTCAAACCCAACAACCTCCTCAAAAGAACAAACCAAACACTATTCGCACTAACAAAACAAAAACTCCCAAAAACAGAAAAACTCTTAAGGCTTGGAACAAGGCCTTGGAACTCAACCCCACCCCAAATAGACTGGACTTTGAAAAACCAAATTCAAAAGAAAAATATAAACATCAAATCCACCCAAACCCTACACAAAGAAATCTGTATAAAATATCAAAACCACAAACATATCTACACCGACGGTTCCGTAGACACACCCACAGCTGGTTGTGGAATCCACTCAGACACAGTGGATTGCGCAATCCGACTCCCCGATCATACTTCCATCTTTTCAGCCGAAGCAATAGCCCTCACCATTGCAGCCGAGAGGTACACGAGCGGGGACCAGTTGAACATTATCTTCACTGACTCCGCAAGCGTCCTACAGGCTCTGGAAAAGGGATCCATAAAAGACCCCTTCATACAACACCTAGAAAACACCCTTCCACAAAACACAACCCTCTGCTGGATCCCAAGTCACGCCGGAATCCAAGGAAATTCAAAAGCCGACAAACTCGCCAACCATGCCAGACTCCTAACCGATCCAAAACAAATAGCTCCCTCTCGAAGGGATGCTTCAAAAATAACCTCCGAAAACATTTCCAATCACTGGCAAAGTGAATGGAATAAAAGCACCCGATTCCTCAGACATATTAAAACCTCCATCCTCCCCTGGACAGACAACACCTCCAGCCAACACCAAAAGATCCTATCTCGGCTTAGGATAGGACACACTAGACTAACACACTCACACATAATAGACAGAACCAGTCAGCCTTTATGTCAGTTCTGTGGAGTTGACATTACAGTAGACCACCTACTAGTGAACTGCTATGGCTACTCCTCAGAAAGATCAATCTGTAAAATAGACCATAATATATCCCAAATCCTCTCCAACCATCCTACCCAAGAACGCAAACTACTAAATTTCCTCAGAAGAACCGGATTATACACCCAAATCTGAATACTTTCAGATAAACCAGCCAGCAACAACTTCAACTGTAGACAACAATAGCCAACAAAGAGACGAATGAAGCCTCGAGCTCAAAGTCTCTATAATATCAACAACAACAACAGCGGAGGAGGTGGTACGCCGTTTGGCGCATGTGGTGCTCCATCAAAACCGCAACCAAACGCTGAAGGTACTACGAAAGCTTATGCGCATACTGGCCCCAAAATGTCCTGGTTTGCCGAATGATCCCCGAGTCGTCCTCCAGGGATCGTGGTTAATCGTGTCCGCAGCGGTTCAAGTACGTGATGTCACAATTGAACACATCTGGCATCGTGGTTTTAGTGAGTATTTAATATTTTATTATTATTATATTAGGTTGAGGAAAAAGAAATCGACGTTTTTTGCGCGAACTTCAAAACATCATTTAAGATACTTTTAATTGTCCGATTTGCGTTAAATATGCAAATTAGTTGTCTTTTCAAAGGCTGGCTTATAATGCCTCTCTTGTAAAAGGCTTAGTCGTTATTGGCGAAAAACTCGAGCAATCCATTTTCACAATCCTTTCTTGATATCAGTTTTTCATCACTCAGGAAATTTTGTAATGCCCGAAAAAGGTGTCAATCACTTGGTGCAAGGTCCGGACTACACGGTGGATGCATTAAAACTTCCCAACCAAGCTTCCAGACTTTCTGGCGAGTCACTAAAGACGTGCGACAGATTTCGTTATCCTGTTGGAACACAACATCTCTTCCGTTGGCCGATTCTGGTCGTTTCTGGTCAATTGTTAGCTTCAAACCGTGCAATTGTTGACAGTAGAGGTCTGAAATTTAGTGTTTGGCCGCACGGGAGCAACTCATAATAAACGATTTCTTTCGAGTCCCACCATATACCCAGTAGAACCTTCCTAGCCGTTATTCCTGGTTTGGCCACCGATTAATCTGCGTTACCACCCCACGACCACGATTATTTTTACACAGTATTGTCGTATGTATGCCATACCTCATCCCCAGTATCAATCATTTAAAGAAATGGGTCGATTTTGTTCCGTTAGGCCAAAACTTCGCAAGATGGCAAGTCGAGCCATCATGTTTTTTGGTGTAAATAGGGTGGGGCCCAAACATCGAGCTTCTTTGTGAATCCAGCTGTGCGCCAATGACTTTAAGCTGTTCGATGATTGATCTTTAGCTCCTGGCTGATGCTCTGATTACTAAAATGTCGATCTACTTTGATTATTTCTGTGACTTTATCGACATTTTCGATGAAGTGTCTGTCTAGGCTTTAACATCAACAATAACTGAAACGTGTCAAGGAAACCAAAATTTAACCCAGTCAGCTGTTAGAGCATCGGCACCATGAACACCATGCGAGATTTCAGCGGCCTAGCTTAAATTTTCACCTTTATCGGACAAAAAGTGTAAAATATACCGAATTTTCTCTGCGTTAACCTCCATTGTTAACACCCTGTAACTCACAAACGAATAGAACAAACAAAAAATAATGAAAGCATTCTTTTAAGTGTAAGTTTAAGTGATACTTCACGAGATATCAACCATTAAAGGCATGTATCGTGAAAAACGTCGATTTCTTTTTAGCCAACCTGATATATAAAAATGGTTGTTGGTCACCCGTCTGTCTGTACCGCATTTTTTCCAAAACTACTGAACCAATCCGCTTGAAATTTTGCACATCGTAGTTTTGTGACCCCGGATTGTGAATAGGAAAGTTTGACCCTCCCACACCTCCGGGGAGGGTTTTCGAGCAATTAGAACCAAATTCGGTAGATGGGAGTTTTGGGGAAAGGGAAATATTCTGGCGAATGTTAGAAACCCCTCCCCTTTTTACAAAGGGGGTCTCCCATACAAAATCTGGGTTAATGTCAGCAAAGCTCGGGTGATTTTCAAGCAATTTGAGCTAAACTCAGGTGGTGCGAGTTTTGACATGTATCCAACGGGAAGCCGATCGGATACGTCACCGGGAAACGGAGGAGTAACGGGAGGCGGAAAGGAAAATTGAACGAATACGTCACCGGGAAGCCCGATCGTTTGAAAAGTAGGAGTAACGGGAAGCGAAAAGGGAAGCTGATCGGATACGTCACCAAGAAGTCCTCTGAAACGCCTCCCAATCGAGAAATAAGGATGAAATGAGGCGTAGCGACGCGTGCCGGGAACTGCTAGTTTGGTTATAAAACAAAAACGGCTGAATATGTTTTAATGGTTCAATATTTGTTTGAAAGGTTCATTTGTGACATTTATGTATAAAATATAATTGTGGTTGCAGAAAATTGGGAAATATGAAAAATTTATTTCCAAAGTGGTATGTCGCCAAATCATTCAAAGCACATTTCATTGAAGATCATTTCTACCTCTGTGGCGATGTGAATAAGCAGTATTCCCCCCGATCCGCGTTCTCGAACGGAAAAATTCATCCGAGTCTCGAACGCGAATGTCGAACACGAACGACGCTATTATGGTTGTCGAATCGAGAAGCTCCGAGTGCTAAATGTGCTAAAATGTGCTAAAAAGCTTAAATGTGAAAGCTTTTCAAGCTCTTTGAGTACGAACTGTCATTTCTTGTGCATTTTTGTAAACATTGCACACACAGATACACATGCACAGATAGCAGATCAGCTGTGCGTGCGATTCTTGCTATTATATTTTTGAAATTTTTAGATGTGTAAAAGGTTGTAACTCGAAATATTGTAAGCTGGCGGATCACCGAGATCACGAGTACAAGTTCGCGCACGAAATAGCGAACGAAATGCGCGACGACCTGTGCGGTTAGTCCCGGGTCGCACAGCGAGTTCGGCTGCTAGCTGGTCCCGTTTTCCAACGTGATGAAAGTGATCGGTGATCGGCAAGCAACGTTCGGATTCGGTGCGGCTCTGTCGCCGGCCATAATAACGAGACACTTGTTGGTTCAACGTTTACGCGTTCTCGGTGTACATGATTATTTGTTCTTGATGTACACCAATGTGTGAGCTACTGAGTTCCCTATCACTTATCCTATCTGCTGTAGAGCAGGCTCTTAGTTAGGCAGACCTACTTTGGACTAGCGACAGTGCCAGTAAAAGAACTGAAAATACTAAGATTCTTCGCAAAATATTGCGATGTAAATTTGACAAATTGAATTTTTCATCACCAAAATACAAACTATCTTTGAAAATATCACTATCTTTGCACGGCGCAGCATAAACAATACAAAATAATTGATAAAATGAAAGACATCCTAACGGAACGGCTCTTTCCGTTGCAAAAAGTTGTCGGAAGCCGGATTGTCGAATTCGAGTTTCCGTTCGAGAACCATAATACCGATTGTCGAACGGAAAAGTTCATTCAGTTGAAAGCTTTCAACAGAAAGCGTTCATCCAGTTGAAGATTTCCGTTCGAGAGCTCGAACGGGCGAGTGGATAACCAAATGAACACAGATGAATACAGATGACCGTTCGACGACTCGAATCGAGAACCATAATAGGGCTGATTGTGATTCGGAAAAGCCACATATCGTGCAAGAGAAGCCAAATCTCCCACAACGAGTGACTGTTTGGTGAGGATTTTGGCAGATTGGTTCTTCGGCGAAATTGAAGCTGGGAACTTGGACGGCATTCGGTTTCAACAGGACAGCGCTAGGTGCCATACAGTGACAACCACAATCGATATTTATGTTATACGAACAAACCAGCAACTATTGACAACTTTAAGATCCAAATTCAAGTTACTATCAACGTATCAACTAACTTGTTACCCAACGCAATGCAATACTACGGATCATCGAAACATTGTCGGCGGCCGACGCGACCACGCCACCTCGAGTTACACCCTCCGTTAAGCGATGAACTGCAAGCGACGGGGAAAACCCAAGACCGGGAAGAACGCGATCGCGAACCGTAGCGTAAGCAGATAAGGGCTAACCCATCGATCAGCGATCGGGACGACGATGAGCGCGACGGACGGCTGGGAAATAGCGGCGATCAGGAGAATTAGGCCATTATGACAGCGGCGATGGGAAACGATGCACTCGGTAGCCGACAATCCGGAACCCGACAATCGTAACCCGGTCAATTCGTAATGGAGGCATTAGAGCAGGATTGAACTAGTAATAAGGTACGCGTGAACCCAGCGGGACATAAATTATTGTACGTATATAAGAAAGCTAAACGGAACGTTGTTGGCCGATTGTTAGATTGAATCTCGAAGTGTGCGAACATTTATTCAACTACGAAGGCTCCGCAGTCCGTTCGACGACGTGAAGTGTTACCAGCAAGTAATTATCTTTTCCAAAGGCGATATTTGATCCTTGCATCTTAATGTGACTGAAACGTATTAAAACTGGGAACGTTTTGTTCATTAGGCATTGTTAAAACTGAAAGTAGAACACGGTCCAAGTCTAATTAATCAGCAAACATGTTCCACCCATTGCAAAAGTGTGCATCACCCTAAAGTTCGTTGTTCGACAAGCACATTACAGTGTCACATCATTATTTTTAAGTACTCACATAATTATCAAGCTATGTAATAAAGATTCTCTTATCACAAATTTATTTATAAACCATAGACTTTAATATTAAAGCAAGTTATTGCTCGCAACTACGTAATCGCAATTTTACCCAACACCAAGTTAACGCTGTTCTTGTTTCTTTACTCCTCTATAAAGCGAATTTTGGACGGTCGAGCTCATTTGTGTATTTTGGAAACGATAAGTCAGCAGAGTGTCGTAGTGTCGTGAAGTGTCTTTCGGAAGCATGGGGCCTCTAGCATGGATAGTGTTCTTGTGCATCGTCAGCAGTGCTAGATCGGGTGGCGCGATTTTCGACGAAACTGATTCTCCTACACCATGTTCTGCTAGCTTCTCTGGATATGCTCTCGAGATACTCATGGTAAAGCTAGACCACATGCAGCAAAGTGTTCTGCAACTACAGATCGAATTGGCCAAGCAGCGGGAAGAGGTTGCGCTAAGCCAAAATGACAGCAAGGCGCACATGACCGTGGGACTAGACAACATGCAGCAAAGTTTTCTGGGGCTACAGAGCGAATTGGCCAAGCACCGGGAAGAAGCTGCGCAAAGCCAAAATAACAGCGAGCCGCACATGCAGCACTGTTTCTTGGAGCTACAGACCGAATTGGCCAAGCACCGGGAAGAGGCTACGCAAAACCAAAAAGACATCCTCCAATCGATGCATCGATTGGAGTATGATGTTGGACGCAACTTTACTCGCCTACAGGACCGATCATGGCAGATCTTTGCGCTACAAGCTACGCATACTACAATGAAGACCAATCTTCAGTCATATGTGCCCTATCGCTCGTGCAGTGACATTCGGAATGCACAGTCTGGGGCATATATTATCCAGCCGAACGATGAAAGCAACCCTTTTATGGCGTACTGTCACCGGGATATGGAGGGTGGAAGCATCTGGTTGGTGATACAGCACCGATTCGATGGATCGCTAAACTTCTATCGCAACTGGAAAGAGTATCGGGATGGTTTCGGTAACATTGAGAAGGAGTTCTGGATCGGACTGGAACGACTATATCAGCTGACATCAGGGCGACCCCATGAACTGATGGTTGAGCTGAGAGACTTTAAGGGAAATTATAAATTTGCACTCTTCGCAGCATTCGAGATCGGCAGTGAAACCGAACAATACAATCTGAAAACCCTTGGAGCGTACAGCGGAACTGCAGGGGATTCTCTGTCACATCACAAGAATATGAAATTCTCGACGTACGATCGTGATAATGATGTATGGAAGGAAGTAAATTGTGCTGTAAGATTTGAGGGTGCCTGGTGGTACAGAGACTGCTATCGTTCCAATTTGAACGGGCCATACAAGAATATAGTAGATTATACATCGATGAACTGGTACCACTTCAGCAATTCCTATGAAGGACTGAGCTTTTCAAGAATGATGATCCGACCAAAATGAACGCTGTTGTCCATTAGCTCAGGATCAGCTATGCGCTATCCATTCCGTAATGCAGCAAAACCTCCAAAAGGTCAACGTACGTCTCGAAGACTCGAAATAATCATCCTGCAGTATACAAATGCACGATTAAATGTGGCCAAAAAGGAGAAGACCTTAAACGCCAAACGTCAAATTTGAATAGCATCTGCTACGGTCCACAACATACGCTTTGCCTGGTCCAGAAATCTTAACCCGAGCAGCGACTACTTCCATCACTATCTTTTTCTACAAATATAAATAATCTATATCTTCTTCTGTATATATAAAAATGGGTATTTAATGTCTGTACCGCATTTTCTCCAAAACTACTGAGCCAATCCGCTTGAAATTTTGCACAGCGTAATTAGGTGGTGCTAGTTTTGACCGATCGGATTCGACACTGAACGAATACGTCACCTGGAAGCCCGATCGTCTGAAAAGTAGGAGTAACGGGAAGCGAAAAGGGAAGCTGATCGGATACGTCATAAATGTAGAAATCTAGTAATTTCTTAATTTTTATTTTAATGATCGGGAGAGATATCGGAAGAATTTTCGTCCGAAAAGATCTGGCAAAATCAACTCATGTATTCGTCAAAAATGATTCCGTCCGTCCGTCATTATCAACACCCTACGATGGGCCGTATCGAGTGCGCGGACGAGACAGCAAATACTACTCGCTGGAGGTTAACGGGAAAACGGTCAACATCTCAGTAGACCGTCTAAAGCCGTGCTATCAAGCCGAGAACGAAAATGATCAGAACACCAATGCGCTTCCAATGAGTGCATCTACGCCGCAGTCCGTACCGACACGAGAGATTACGACGCCGCTGAGTGATTCGTCTAGATCAAACAATGATGATGTATCGCCGAAGATCACCAGGTCTGGACGTCACGTGAGGTTTCCCAAACGCTTCCTCTAGCCTGGCGATTCGGCTAGAAGGGAGTAGTTTAGCGACCTCCTCATAAGGATATCGAGTAGTCGAGAAGCACCGTCGAGCAGCACGGTCGAGCAGCGTTAACAAATAATATCAAGTATTCATTGACCAATTTTCTCCGTGCAATCGAAGATTACACAAGTTAGTTTATTGGTGACTCTCAACGCATTCGGAAGCACGAAACTATATCTCCCGAAAACTAAAATAAAAAATAAGAAATTACTAGATTTTTACATTGGTGACCCCAACGTGAAGCCCTATGCAGACCTGCTGAGCAAGTTTCCTGCCCTCACTACAGCGACTCCGCCTGAAAGGAGTTACAAATCAACGACCCACTACGTTATTATCACCACCGCCGTCTTCCACCGGATAAATTGGCAGCCGCAAAAGCCGAGTTCGCGATCCTCCTGCGGCTGGGTATTTGCCGACCATCACGTTCTAACTGGGCTACTCCCTTGCACACAAACAAGTCCCCTGAAATACCTCCCGAGAAAAATACCCTGAGAAATACCAATCGAGATATAAGAATGGAATGAGGCGCAGCGACGCGCGCCGGGAACTGCTAGTTATCTATAAATAAATCCGTCCTTCTCAAACCTATGCAGAGGTAGGAGGTGGGACTTAGAGGTTGGGATCAATAAATTTTTGTTTTTTTAGATTTTGTTGCTGTACCAGCAAATAATAACTTACATTATCCTCTGTTTGCAAACAGTGTTTACGTTCGGTCTTACGCTTGTTTAGACGTATCCGCGGACATAAAAAAACGGGTTTAGTAACGGAATAAAAAACGCAGTTTTTCAGTACTACTAAATGTATTGATCTGATTCAGATTGTTGTTGCATGAGAATTTATGAATGCTGTCGCAGGTCCTTGTCCTTGTTGGTCCTTGTTAGGAATTTCAGTGTGCGTTGTCAGATTGGTTTTCCGGTGGAACGCTTTGCCGCAGACCCTGAAATGCCTTTTCGCCGGTGTGCGTCCTCATGATTTTTGAGTTCATGTGTCCGCGCGAACTTTCGGGGACAGTGCGGACACTGATGGTGTTGATCCGTGTTGTGAGTTTCCATATGTTGCTTCAGGATTCGTTTCGTATGAAACGCTTTGTCACAAACCTCACACTGGAATGGCTTCTCACCGGTGTGCGTCCTAATGTGTTCTTTTAGATCACCTGTCCGCGCGCACTTTCGTGGACAGTGCGGACACTGATGCTGTTGATCCTCATTGTGAATTTTCGAATGGGTAACCAAGTTGCG